>NC_134491.1:4119799-4320125 GCF_040206685.1 Ascaphus truei
ACAGCCGAGTAAATGTTCCCTGTGTAAGTGAAAGGTTCAGGTACATCTACCGTGGAAAGGGGGGGGGGGAGCAAGTGCAACACCCGGCTGCTCAAATGTACGTATCCTATATAGCCTAAATCTTGTCTCTGCATAGTACTCATATATCCATATAACAATGTATATTCCCAGAAGCCGTTCGGGCCAATGAAAGGATTAGACCTAGGAGAGGTAACACGGCAGTGGTCAGTGGTGCAGATTTAGAGTTAGTTTTATATGGCATTTTTTTTTTTTTTTTTTTTAAAGAAAATTCTCATTTATTTGGATCTGCCATTTCTCTATAATTGTAAACTCAAGGGGTATCTGATAATACACTGTGGGATTAGGATGAAAAAGAAGGAATACAAAGCAATTGATAGAAATATATTTTTGGAGCCATGTAAGTGACACCGTGGCTTTGCGACCCCCTTTTATACACGGCGGGTACATTCAAGGAACCCATTTGCTCTTCATCACAACTCCTTTTAAACATCCCTGAATATAGCATTTTATACCCAGCACGCTGTAGCGCGCTGACACTCTGTGAGCAAATCACATGATGTCAGAACAGTACGGCTTTCGATTTAATCAAGAAGGAGATTAAAGTGAATGTGTCTCCTCTCCCCTCCTTTCCCTCTCCACAAGTCTGCCGCAGCACGACCATTTGTCAACGTCAGGCGGTCTGATTGCTTTGGACCTACTGCTATCCGAGTCCCGTCAGCCTGCACAAGGGCAAAGCAGGCAGATTAGCCCATATCAAACCCAGTAAAGCAAAATTCATTGAGTGGGGTAATTGCAAAGTTAATAGACTGACCGTAAATTTCATGGCTATTAATGTATTTCTTTGTATCCTACGCTCGGTATGCTTGCCCTCTACCTTTTCTGTCTGCCTCCCCTCCCCCCCCCCCTCCTGTTTGTAACTTCTCACATGGCACACCATTGCTCTACGTGGAAGGAGGTAATCACATCTTTTCTACCATCTCTATCACATTATTGTGCCCAGAGGTGGTGGTATCTGAAAAATAATGCCCCTCTATAAGAAAGAATGTTGTCTCCTTAGACTTTCATGGGATCCTCCTCAATAGGAAATGATTTATCTTACGTAGAAAGCACCGTTACCAAGTACAGCCCTAAATCATCCAAAACATGCACAGAAATATGTGGCTGCCTTCTTGTTAGCTCTCTTCACTGCTGTACAATCAGACATTCCCTGTTACCTTTTAACAAGTGTATATTCTCACTCGCTCCCTTCTTGTTCTCCCCTCTCCTGTCTTAGCCACGGGTTGTCCTTCTGTAGTATTTCATGGACCACAAAGACTCAGAAAGTGATTCTGACTACAGTCTTATAACAATATTCTCAGCGCATTCCTCAACATTTCAATAATTTCAGTTTCAACTCTAGCACAGTCTCCTAATCATAATTAAACACAATGCAATTAACATGATGAATGCCTTTCCTCCCAGTGCTTGCTCAGCAATGTGTAGACTGTATCTGTCCCAATTATATGGCTTACAAAACCACAAGTGGCAGGAAGAAGCCACATTTAGGAGAGTCCTATATCTGTGCCCAGCCTTTGTATGTGAGTCCCGGGAGAAATATTGCGTGCATGATATGATGGATATGGAGCGCGTTCCTTTTTATGCAGTGTGACTATTTTGTTTTACTAGTGTTTTAGCTTATTATGGTTTTAGTTGTTTTAACACCTTGCTGTCAGAGTGGGATGTGAAGCAGAGGCTCGGTGAGTAAAGACACTGACTCAGTGACACAGATCCCAGGGTCAGCTCTTTGTGACCGCTGCAGGTTACTGTATCTCCTTGTGACTCGAGTAGCAAACAGATTGTAAGCTCTGCGTGCCAGTGATATCCTATGTACTGTGATGCATGTGCCATGCTGTCATTGTCAGGCGCTTTGTGTTTACTGGTAGAAAAGCACTATATAAAATAAAGTTTTATTATAGTTACATAGTTGATGAGGTTGAAAAAAGACTTACGTCCATCAAATTCAACCTATGCTAAGTTTAGACGACAGATACTTCTCCTATATCCGTACTTACAGTATATTGATCCAGAGGAAGGCAAACAAAAAACCCCAGTGACATCATCCAATGATATCTCATAAGGGGAAAAATTAATTCCTTCCTAACTCTAATGTAATCGGTGACTGCCATCCCAGTCTCCATGGGTAATGAATGCCACACTGTAACTGCCCTTACTGTAAAGAACCCTTTCCTTTGTTGCTGGCTCCTTTTCTCCAACCCTAAGGAGATTTTAAGCAGAGATTACCCTATTATACCTTATACATTATTATTATTATATCATATATAATATACATTTGTATGTTTATATGTTCTGTATATGAAATATATTTATATATTTATATCTGTAAATATGTTTATACAAGAGTACACGTTTACTATATGTATATATCTCTAAATGTATGTAGTAAGACCCTTGTCCTAGCGTCCCCTTGGGTATATCCAGCTAAACAACTTCCATGGTGTTTTTTCAAGTGAAGTTTTCTGTGGAAGTCGCCTATATCCATCCCTGGGTGAAGAGGCGGAAAGTAAAGTATATAGTAGGTACGTTACCCCTGCTTAGCTCTTTACACATGAAACCTCCCCACCCCTGGGTGAAGAGGCGGAAAGTAAAGTATATAGTAGGTACGTTACCCCTGCTTAGCTCTTTACACATGAAACCTCCCCATCCCTGGGTGAAGAGGCGGAAAGTAAAGTATATAGTAGGTACGTTACCCCTGCTTAGCTCTTTACACATGAAACCTCCCCACCCCTGGGTGAAGAGGCGGAAAGTAAAGTATATAGTAGGTACGTTACCCCTGCTTAGCTCTTTACACATGAAACCTCCCCACCCCTGGGTGAAGAGGCGGAAAGTAAAGTATATAGTAGGTACGTTACCCCTGCTTAGCTCTTTACACATGAAACCTCCCCACCCCTGGGTGAAGAGGCGGAAAGTAAAGTATATAGTAAGTACGTTACCCCTGCTTAGCTCTTTACACATGAAACCTCCCCATCCCTGGGTGAAGAGGCGGAAAGTAAAGTATATAGTAGGTACGTTACCCCTGCTTAGCTCTTTACACATGAAACCTCCCCATCCCTGGGTGAAGAGGCGGAAAGTAAAGTATATAGTAGGTACGTTACCCCTGCTTAGCTCTTTACACATTAAACCTCCCCACCCCTGGGTGAAGAGGCGGAAAGTAAAGTATATAGTAGGTACGTTACCCCTGCTTAGCTCTTTACACATGAAACCTCCCCATCTCTGCAGGTAACTAGATTTTCCTCGCAGACTTTTGGGGCATTCACACGTGGCAGGGTTTGGGCTGCTTTCTGTTGCTCTACTAATCCCCTTCTTTCCAAAATAATGTTTGGAGAAAACCCAAACCGTCCACACTTAGGCCGTGCTTATAGTGCCGGCGACGCGACCGCTGAGGTCAGCCGTCGCCATTGCGATAGTTAGATTTCAAATCCACGCGACGTCGCTGGCTACAAGGCCAGTGACGTCATAAAGGGGGGAAGACAGAGGCACGGAGAAGCCCTCTGATTGGCCACAAGGGGAGACCGTCGCCGAAAAAAATCAAATAACAGTGACTACCAGATTTTTGGTAGCGCTGTTGCTCCATCGCCGTCGCGTGCACTATAAGTGCTGACGACGGTGACAGTGCATTTGTTTTGACGCGCCGGTCGCCGTCGCTGGCACTATAAGCGCAGCCTTAGATAATCCAATATGTATTTTTCTGACTTCAGTCCTCTTAGAAATCATAAACTGAGCGTTTATTTAAGAACATTGCTTTCATTGCTATCGCTCCTACTGCAGCTGCCCCTAAAAGTTTCCCCAGTGCCACTGGCGTCAATTCCACAGACGGCTCCATTATGCGACAACTTATTATCACAAGAATAAACAACACATACAAACAGAACTCTTCAACCCAATGAAACAAAATCATAAGTCACCGTTATAAGAAATAAAGATTGTCTGAAAGTTTCCAACGTCTAGCTCCAGCACGACTTGTGGCTTTTTATTCCACACACAGTTTCACGAATGTATACTAAAGCCACATTGTCATCTCTTTGCAGCTGGAGGCACTGACAGTGTGTCGCAGTGTGTCGCAGTGAGTCGCCGTGCGTGACAGTGAGTCGCCGTGCGTGACAGTGAGTCGCCGTGCGTGACAGTGAGTCGCCGTGCGTGACAGTGAGTCGCCGTGCGTGGCAGTGTGTCGCCGTGCGTGGCAGTGTCTCGCAGTGCGTGGCAGTGTGTCGCAGTGCGTGGCAGTGTGTCGCAGTGCGTGGCAGTGTGTCGCAGTACGTGGCAGTGTGTCGCCGTGCGTGGCAGTGTGTCGCCGTGCGTGGCAGTGTGTCGCCGTGCGTGGCAGTGTGTCGCCGTGCGTGGCAGTGTGTCGCCGTGCGTGGCAGTGTGTCGCAGTGCGTGGCAGTGCGTGGCAGTGCGTGGCAGTGCGTGGCAGTGCGTGGCAGTGGAATGTGATCATGTGCTGGAATCCTCAATAACTAGGCAGTTTTATTTTATTTATATCCTATTAAACAGAAAGTTTGAAGAAAAAACAACCAGTGAGTGTGCAGACAATTACTGGATCAATACACAATTAACACTGTTTTCCTTTTGGAGAAGGCAGAGGGAATGGGGCTATAGACACAGAGACACTGCTTGTTGCTGTAGCTGTAACTGTTTGCAGTGTTGTGCAGATAGGGACATTATAGGTAGGACAGATACACTATAAAAGGGTTTACAATCTAATGCGTTACCTGTGGGCACACACACATGAAGGCTCTTGCCCAAAGTGACAAGGAGCTTGTCCTATGTTTTGCTGATTATAAACTGTTATAACTGAGAGCATCATCCCAAGAATCCATATACTAACTAACCTTTCACACATAAAGTGCAAGCTCCGCAGTTAAGGGATATGTCCCCTATACAGTAGATTTATTTTGTCTGGTGTTCACATCACAGTATTTTATAGCAAAATTAGCTTCAGCTTTGTCATTTCACTGCGGGATTTGCAAACACAGGGACATGCCATTTAGTTGAATAGGTGGCACTGCTGTTTAAAGATGCATTTACTCCTAATAAAAGTTGCGGTGTTAGGAAAATTCCTAGGAAATCAAAGTAAGCCCAGGATCCTGTCTGTTTACTTATTGAAAATACATTTCCTTAGAACTCTCCCGTTACGCATTGTACCAACCCGTGCTTTGTGTCAGTGCTATATCCTAAAAATGACAGGCAACAGTCACTGCCAACAGCATAAAAAGATTAATACAAAGTTTATCTAACAAAAAAATAAATATTTATTGTAAGTAGGGATTGCACTTTTTAACCGCTTGTTTTTTTTAAAGCTCCTTTGTTTTCTGCGCTGCCATTCAGAGCCTCTTCTCAAGCTGGCATGTGAAACTTCACGCGCATGTCCCACCCTGCCACCATTCATCACTTTGTCACTTAACGGCAGAGTGGGTCGGAGCAGAAATCTTGTTACTCCGCTAGGATGCGTGCTGAAACTCTTCCCTGTATGCTAAATGCCTCTTTATTTTATTTTTTTGAGTAATGAGTCAGGAGCAGTTCATTAGCTTCTGGGGACAAAAGACAAGTAAACACGATGGTGTGACAAGTAACAGTAACTTCCCAGCTCTGCACTTGTGCCGTTACAGGTACACCAACATTTCACAAGGGCTGTACGTTTACAGGATAGTGTTTGCAATAAGTTGTTGTGTATAACGCCTTTCTTCCCAATTTGCTGCCGTAACGGCCTGCAGTGCATTTCAGTAGTGGTGGAATGAATGGGGCTAAACTCTATAGCAGGGGTTACCAACCCCAGTCCTCAAGGGCAACCAACAGGTCAGGTGGCTCAACCAGTGGCTGTCAACGACTGCAGCACCTGTGCTGAAGCAGGGATATCATTAAAATCTGACCTGTTGGTAGCCCTTGAGGACTGGAATTGGCTGCCCCTGCTCTATTCAGTGACGGCCGTTGGGCTGGTACCTGCTATATCATAACTTGGAGCAGTATTGACTAAAGGACATGTATGGGTTAGTCTGCAAGTTCTGCACAATGCACGGCAGGCCCCTCATGCGTCCTGTATTTGCACCTGTCATTAATAGCTTCCCATGACATTCTTATAGCATGCTGTCATGTTGTGGTAATAACCTCTAGTCTAGGCATTTGAGTGTCATCTGACAATATTACCCCAGGCCCTAAAATAGATGACCTCACCTAATGGTAATTCAACTCCTGAGTACCTTAACTCCTTTTGAAATGGGATATTCCAAGCATAATTATCTCATACCTGTATGAAGTGTGTTTATTGTGTTTGGAAAGTATTCTGTACCTGTATAGTTTTGGCTTTTCACTCCTGTGCTAGTTCTGCAACATACTCACTGGGCTCGTTTAAATATACACTTTCTTCTGGTGCAGTTTATTGTAACAAGTTTTCTTGGGCTCCTTACAGTGATTCTCAAGTATCTGGTTCATGTTGTTGGCATCTACTTGTATTTAAAGCTGCAGTTCAGTCAATATCCTGCATGTGTGTTTTTTTTTAATAAATCAGTTCTGTAGTAAGAAAAAATACTTTTAGCATTTTCTGTTTTTAAAAAAACAACTTTTAAAGACCAATTTTCTTGTATTCTATTTTAACAGCCATTTGCTAAGGCACTGCCCCTTCATGTCCTGTCACAAGCCCTGGCACACCCCTTTGTCAGCCCTGCCCTCCCTCTAGCACATGTCAGTGCAGGACTGCTCATGAATATTCATGAGCTTCCACTGACAGACAAGCAGAATATAAACAGATCCCTTCACTAATTATGTCACCAAATTTCGACCTATCAATACATGGAGAACGAATTGACCTGCAGCTATACAGTTCTTTAGGTAATTAGAGATTGCACACACAAAACTATTGAAGTAAAAAAATAAATAAATAATAAAAAAAAAAAGACTGAACTGCAGCTTTAATGCTTTTATTACTAAATTATTAACGTGTATACAGCGCTGTCAGTGTACACTCATTTTAATTAATATTCACCGTTTCCTCACTGTAGCTTTGGTTGATGAGGTGCAGCGTGTGATAGTGACGTTCCCAGGGATATAATTAGTTGACACACTGGTCAAGCAAACCCTGCACCTCTTACACTTAGATGCCACTTTGTAAGTACAGCTCAACCCTGTTATAACGCGAATCTGCTTATAACGCGATGCAAGCGTGGCTCCCAATTTTCATATGTATGAATACTTTACAACACGATTATTGGTATCTTAAATACTTTATTGTACAATGCATACATTTGTACATTATTTCTAACGCGATCCGCTTATAATGCGATGTGATTTTTTGGACCCCAAGCACAGCGTTATAAGGGGGTTGAGCTGTAATTGTTTTGCAGCCTTAGTGATTTCACTTTTTCTTTTAATATAATTTCTATGGATAATTTGAAGGATAAATATAGAATATATATATACATTTTTTTTAATGTCTTTTTTTTTTTAAACGGCTTAAATCTCGTGCTAAAAACGTGTTTTTCCCCCCGTTTGTTTATTTTTCTATTGTTGGGAGGTTTCTGTTGATTTGAATCTTTACCTGCTACACAGATTAGCAGTTTCTCCCAAAGCTGAAGCGGTTAAACGTCACCGTGTATGAAAGGCCCTGCAACACATTGCCGCGTTACGCCTTGCAGGCCGCTTCACATGACGCTCTTCTCTGCCAGGTGAGCAGGAGCAGGTGGAAGCAGATTAGTTCTGCCAGAATACCCCCTCCCCCTCCCATGTCTGTCGCCTCCTGGAGCGGCACAAGGGAAAAATATCAGCACTTTTTATTTTTAGTGGGAAGATAAATTTAAAAGGAGTAAATTGGAAAATCAAATGAGGGCTTTGGAAGCCGGGGAGATTTGCAGAGCTGTCTCCCGGCGTTTGAATGGGCCATTCATCATCCCTTAGAAGTAGTCAATTCCTCTAGTATCTGTAAATGTTTTCAGATATTAGCCAATTTATATGCTCTGAGATTCATCATGGAAAATCAGCTTTACCGATGCACATTATCTCCATCGGAGATGAAGTTTGATGTATGGGCATGTTTGGAACTCAATGAGATGTGCGTTCAGAGAGAGACAAAAAAGGGAGGAATAAAAAAAAAACTGCGTTTTTAATTAATAAACAAATTTGCTCAGGAGCTCATCAGTGTCAGAAGCAATAAGGATTGTCGTTCATTACTGTTTATTGCGTTCCACCCTCAACAAATGTTGCCTTCTAATGAGATTTCGTTCCTGTTTCTCTCCCCTTCCCCCCCCCCCCTTTGTTTTAAAATGTTGTTAATGGTGGAAGAGAAAATGGAAATGTATCTCAAGCAAAAAATATAACAGAGTAATGTGAGACGCGGCATATTTCTCGTATCAGAGTGAGATTTCTCAGCGGGCGCTTGTGAACGGAGCCAGCGCAGGCAGGAACGGATGTGGCCTTGCAGATCCCTCCCACATTACAGGGATGTGGTCATTTGACAGATGTCCTTTGGTCTCTGAGAACTGAACACTTTTTATCCCACGGCGAGTGCATGAGAATGCCTTAATGTCATTAAACGCCCTTTTCCCCCCAGCTGAAATGTTAGTGCGTTATTAACCTGTGTGATGTTATCATGTTGTTTTATTTTATTTACACGTGAATTTTTCGGACAAAATTCACGGTTATATTTTCCTCAACCACTTTATCTGGTTCTAAGTACAGTATGAGGCCAGGTTGGAATGCACAGCCTGTTCTTAATAGGTTCGGGTATGCCTGTCGGCTAACTCCACGTCCGCACAGTAATAATGATCCAGTTCTGGGTTTTGTATTTTTATTTGCAGCTATATTAACTACTTAGGTATAATAAAGTACCGTAGAAAGAGCGGCCTGGATCGTTCTAACATTGTGACCTGGAGTCAGTTTGCAGGTATTATGCACGTAACCGTGTGTGGTCTGAAAGAATTCCAGCATACATGTTTCATTTAAAAAAATAATAATAATATAATATATGAAAAATATTAAGCTTTTTTCCCCCTGAAGAATAACAGCCTCATCAAAACATCCTGAATGAGCACGATTGAATGTTTGTGGATTAGAAAACATGTTACTGGTAATGAGATTGTGCAAATATTTCACACCAAAGAAATGAGAGCACATTTGTCCAACCTGATTGTTTAACCCCACCTCAGGGTGCCATGCATGCTGCTGTCATTCCACTGTATAATTGTGGAGGCTTTCCCCCATAAACAGTGGAAAGTAAATGAGCAGTTCAGTGGCTCAAATGACGAGACGGTTAGTTATTTGGTAATTCTGAATGTAAAAAGCGCAAGTGAATGGAGCTTGAATGAACATATGCATATGTATGTACACAGACATTACACATGCGATTATGTATCATTTATGTTGAGAGGTGAAGTATATCTCAATCAGCTTGTGGTTATTACTCCCTCTCCTAAGGCAGTTTATTTCCATAAGTCACAGCAGGATATATTTTACATCTATGGTTGGCACCTGGCTCAGGGATAGCCTCAGCGATGCGTGTTTGTCTGAGCCAGGTGCAGACCTTATTTACATCCCACAAGTCTCTCTCTTCCTTGCAATAATCAAGCTCCCGCGGTTTGCCATGGCACTGCTGGATTGTAACAGCCATACGGGTCTTTCAGAACACTAGAATGTATATTTACAGGTGGTGTGATACCTTTAAGGCTGTCTTTAAATTTGCTCATGGATGTTATTATAATACACTAGCTATTCAGAACACCAAAACTGAGATGCACAGTAATACTTCTGCATACGTCAGAGAACAAGACTCAAAAAATATGGCCCATACTTTTTAGGATGTTCTGTTCCATAAGACACATTATGAACGCCTGTTTGTGTTTTCTGGCAGAGCACCACTATACCCATATATGTTATGTTAAACTAAGCCCTGAGATCTGTGATTAGAGGCTCAACGAGGGATGCAAACTTTGTTATAAGCAGAATATGACGGGAGACTTTGCCTGTTGTAGTAATGTGTTCCATTGTATCATCTAGAACCATCAGTATCTTATTAGTGGAGTTGTCCGGTAATTCCTAAACTAAATAGCCAATTGTGATACGTGCTCTGGTGATGCGTGAGATGAAGCTTCGATCCTAAACGAAATCTAACATGGCAAATCTGTGTAACTTTGGGCAAGTCACGTGGACTTTGTGTCAAAGCTAAATAATGATCTTCCCTGGTACACATGTGTTTAGATGAAGTAATTCTAATTTAGGAGAAAAAGTGCACACAATGCGCACCAGGGATTTAAAAAAGTGTCATTTATTAATACAAATATTACTGAGGGGATCCAACCCCACCTCAGTTACAATGATTATACAACTAGGTACATTTACAATGAACATGAATCATGGGATATGAGTGGTGTATAGTAAACCACCTATTGAGGACTGTCTATAGCTGTCAGGGGGAGACGGATACCTACACGGAAGCCAAACGCGGGTCCACGGTGACCGTATGAAGATCCGGATCACGGCACGGCAGAGATGGAGTCACCGCATGGGCTTCTTGCAGGCGCCGTCTCAGCCCGTCAGCAAACATGTGCAGGATGACCTGTCGTGACCTCTACGCGTTTTGCACTACGTGCTTCGTCGGGACCTCCTGCTGACCGGCTGAGACGGCGCCTGCAAGAAGCCCATGCGGTGACTCCATCTCTGCCGTGCCGTGATCCGGCTCTTCATACGGTCACCGTGGACCCGCGTTTGGCTTCAGTGTAGGTATCCGTCTCCCCCTGCCAGCTATAGACAGTCCTCAATAGGTGGTTTACTATACACCACTCAGGAACAACTGTCCTGTTTCAATTTGTTTATTTCTTTCTCATTTTTATTGTTCTTTTATTGTGTGTTATGCCATTCATGGATTTAGATTAACTATATCCCATGATTCATGTTCATTGTAAATGTACCTAGTTGTATAATCATTGTAACTGAGGTGGGGTTGGATCCCCTCAGTAATATTTTTATTAATAAATGACACTTTTGAAATTCCTGGTGCGCATTGTGTGCACTTTTTCTTCTTGTTTTTCAGGGTGCCCCCCCCCCCCTTTTCAGGGGGGATCACCTTGATTTGGGAGCTGTTCAGGAAGACGCTCCACACACCTGCAGCAAGGGGATTTTCCTTTACCATACATTTGCAGCCCGAGCGCTAAATATCCTATACTACCTAATTCTAATTTAGCCATGTATGCTGGATGTGCCAGATTAAAGTACCATATTTATTTTATAAACCTCATACCACAACTGAGAGACTGCTGCATTACTGTGCTATGGAAGATGAGACGCCATGTAATGAAATGTATTTATAAATATGAAACAAGGTGATACCATCAGGAGATCACTCCGCTGCTTTGCACCCAGGAGTTGTTTGTGGAAGCACACCCAGGCTAGGTTAATGAACCACTTTTGTGTTAAAGGCGGCAGTGATGTAGAAAAAAGGAATCAGTTGAGATCCACACTAGGGACCACTTAAATCATTTAACCTTTTAAGTGCCGCGGGACCCGCAATGCATTAAGTGAAGGTGTTAAATGGTTTTTATTTGCTGCAGGGTTAGTAAGGGCTAGACAACTTTCCTCCCCCCCTTTTTTTCCCTCTTCTGCAAATGGCATTGCAGCTATGATGAATGAGCATTAGGGTAACTCATTTTAAGACGTACTTGATTTATTAGTGCCAAGGTCTCCATTTTCCGGCAGGTCAGTGCTTTACTGAAACACCCAAAGTCACCGTCAAGGTCAGGCTGTTTATGATTTTTCCCCCTCCTTCTTTAGACAAACGTCTCTGTAACACATCATTCGTTTACTATCGCACAGGTTCGCTGTGTTCAGAAACACCATTTTGAAGGGGGAGGAAAAAAAAAAATCTTTGATCTTCAGAAGAAAAAAAAGAAATGGGTAAAAATAAAAAGCGGAGAAATATATATGTGTATATATATATATATATATATATATATATATATATATATTTATATATATATATATATATATATATATATATAAAGAAAAAAATGTAAAAGCTAAAGACTGTGTGGGCCACGCTTCAATTATGATTCCTTAGTAAGACAAGGGCCTTAATGGTCAGTGTTTGCCTTCAGGGATGTTTATTACACACACAACTATTTTGCAGGAGCAGCGTCAAATCTATAAAACTACCATTAGGCTGAAAAATCAATCAAAATGCCATTAAAGTGGAATAAGTTGCCAATATTGCTGATGTGGTAGCAGCTCTTTCGATTTTCCTTCAGATTATTAGGTACAGGCTAGTAGTGACTTTGTTAAGGGAAATAAGTGTTGTTCAGAAGTAATACGTCTCTTTGGCTTCATAAAGTTTGTGGCCTCATATTTCCCACTTTATTGATTACCCATTATCATTTCTCACAAGGCGTCCTAACTCGAGGGGAAAATATAACTCTCTCTCGTTGCTCGCTGAACGGCCATGCCATTATAGATCGCGAGGAAGGTATTTCAGATGAACCAGTCTGGGAGAAAAATGAGCTGAAAATAATACGAGGAGTGTACCTTCCAGGTCTTCGCAGTTAGAAGTAAGAACAAAGCTTTGTCAGCAATCTCCCCTTCAGTCGTCGCCCCCCCTCCCTTTCCTTTCTATCCTGCTCTCCTTAGTATACCTCCCCCTCACTGCTGCATCTTCTATCCTAACCTCTCTTGCAAGACAATGAACAGCTGGAATGAAGTTCATGAGCTATCACTGTAGCCTCAAAGCATCTCTGTGCTGTCAGTAAATTGCTCAGAAGAAGATAGTAGGTTAACGATTTATACAGCTCCTAAAAATCCAACTCTACTGCCGTGCTGCTTAAAAAATAATCTTGCACACCTTGCCTTTCAAGCTTGTTTCTGCGTCCCAGGCTTTGCCGCTGGTCTTGTTTGCAGTGCCGGAATGGGGAGGCCATTAACCATTGAAACAGCAAACAAAGTTGTCTGAGTTACAGAAATTATCGGGGTAATGAGTGCTGCAGGGAAATGGGATGTACAAAGTAGCAGTGTTATCTATACAGATGGCACCATTTACATCGGCGTTCTCCGTGCCATTTTGGCCAGGCCGGGGCCTATATCCGGCACATATTACAACTCCTCAATATAGCTTCTTTTGTTACCTCCTGCCGAGATATTTAGGCAGCATCTACATGTATGTGCTACTGCTAACTCCTGTCCATTTGGGATTTGTCCGAAGCTTAAATGAAGGCGGTATATAGGTAATCTGACATAAAAAATACCTCTGACATGTAATCTCTTAACAGCACCCACGTCTGTCATTTAAAGGGGCCGTTCCACATAGCAGCCGGGGAAGAAAGAAAAAGCACACGACACTGAATTACTCTGAAATATATCCAACAACGTGTGTTTATTTCTTTTCAATCCTCATTAGAAAGGCTAAAATAGGCATTTACTGTCTCATGCAAATTTAGTCCCATCCCAAATTTTATGGAGAAAATGGTAGCCATCTTTTTTTTTTTTTAAACGGTTTTATTAATTTTCAATTTTTCAACACATTTTCTATACACCAAAGTATAATGTGTAATAATTCCATCAATGTTTCCATATCAATCTTGAGTGCAAATCTTCCTAAACAATTATTGTATATATTTATAGATGGGGGCATGGGGGGAGAGGGTGTGCGTGTATAGAACGAAAAAAGGAAACGGGGGGAGGGGTGGGGGAATGGCAGCCATCTTAATTCAAGAAAAGGTCTGGTTTTGGAGGCTGATATCTCTGGATTGAAACATTATAAAAAGAAAAGAAAAATATCACATAAAGCTCAAGGGGCTCTGTTAAATGGCAATATTAACAAAAAAAGATGAGTACCCGGGACTGCACATTTAAATGGCATTCTTCCTGATGTACTTTCGGACTGCACATTTAAATGGCATTCTTCCTGACGTACTTTCGGACTGCACATTTAAATGGCATTCTTCCTGACGTACTTTCGGACCACATTTAAATGGCATTCTTCCTGACGTACTTTCGGACTGCACATTTAAATGGCATTCTTCCTGACGTACTTTCGGACTGCTTTGTTAATTTTGTGATTTTCATCACTAATCAACACACACAAGTATAACCCACGCCGACTCTTTTCTGTCTTTGACTCTCTACTCAGAGCACCCTCGGCTGCCTCCTCTTCTTCCTCCATCTCACCTCAGGACTTTGCTGACTTTTTTAAGGAAAAGGTGGAATCCATATGTCAGAACGTCCCATCTGTTGCCTCCTTGTGTGGATCCGCGCTGCGGGTTTACCCGCTTCCAGCGCTTCCTTACCTTTTCTGCATGCCGCCCAGGCTCCCCGGCGGCGTGCCTCGGTCCTTGCGGCCCCCTCCACGGCTGCTCCCACACTCCTCCGTTCCTCCCCTTCCTCTGATTGGTCCCAGCCCCCTATTTAGTCTCCCCTCACCAGGACATACTTGAAAACGAGAGGTAACTCTCAATGTATTACTTCCTGGTAAAATATTTTAGAAATAAATAAATAAATTTCCTCTTTGCTCTGCATAGCTTCTGTACCTTGGTGCTGTCTGCTGTTGCCTGTCCTCTCTTGTCTTTCAGTCCCTGTTCCTGTCCCTGGATTTCTGCTGACCTCCCTGGATATTGACCTTTGGCTTTGGACTTCGTTTACGCTGCTTTCTGGTACCCTTGGATTTGGCATTGGACTCTCAACCTCGCAGACTTCTATTCCCCATGACACGGCATACGGACAATCTAATACGCTGCTCTCTCCACCCCACGACCCAGGCTTACGGACATTCTACTACGCTGCTCTCTCCATTCCGCGACGATTGGCTTACGGACTTTACCATCCACCGCTGGAGTTGGCAAGTACGGTACCCTTTCTATTATTGTTACCCGGACCATTTACGCTACTTCCACACTCTGGCCGTGCCCCCGTTTACTGTCAGGTGTGTGGTATTACTCCTTCCACCTCAGTCCCGGCGTCTCGTCTGGCTTGTGGGCAGGCCGAGCGTTACATTATGCAGAGCCCATCAGACCCAGACCCCCCTGAGGTGGAAGATACCCTAACCACTATCTCCAAACACTTTACCCTTTTGGACAACCAGGTTACCGCTCTTAACCAACAGGTTGCTACATTAGCCTCTCAGATTCCCCAGTCTAATGTCTCCAGTTCCGTTATCCCTCCCACTGTCTCCCGTGAAGGAACAGGTTCTTCGGACTTACGTATCCCTACGCCCAGTAAATACGCGGGGGATCCGCTTGCATGCCGTGGGTTTTTAAATCAGTGCGAGATACAATTCGAACTGTCACCCTCTCGCTTCCCCACGGATCGTACCAAGGTAGCTTATGTTTTTTCCCTTCTTACCGGGGACGCCCTGGCCTGGGCTTCACCAATCTGGGAGCTGAAACCTGAACTCACTTACAACTTCCCGAACTTTAAAAGAGAATTTCGTTTAGTCTTCGACACCCCTGGACAAAGTGATATGGCTGCTTCCTCCTTGTTCCACATCTCACAGGGTCGGAGACCAGTGGCTCGTTACGCTCTGGAGTTCCGGACTATCGCGGCTGAGACTGATTGGAACGATGGGGCACTTTCCGCGGCTTTCTGGCAGGGACTTTCGGAATCCTTAAGGAGAGGCGGGCTGAACGTCAACGTCCTTGTATTCCTGTTTCCATGTCTTCTAATTCCAGGTCTCCGGCTCTTGTGCTACCAGCATTGGACGCTCTGGAACCTATTCAACTGGGTAGTCATCAACTTCCTTCTACGGAGCGACTACGTCGGAGAGAAGAGGGCCTGTGCTTCTATTGTGGATCTCCCAGGCACATTCTGCCGAGTTGTCCCTCCAGGCCGGGAAACGTCAAACGGCCAGTGAAGTATGAGAGAATATCATTGGGTACCATCTCTTCTTCTCCCTCTCCCGCACAGGGTCTTCCTAAACGCATCTTGCTGCCTGTTCTCCTTAAGTATGCCGGCATGCAAATTTCCGCTCGGGCCTTCCTCGATTTTGGGTCCGGAGGGAATTTCATAAACCAGGCTTTCGCTATCCAGCACAACATTCCACTCCGGGAGAAGGCCTTTCCGGTCGGATTGGAGGCTATCGATGGTCGACCCCTGCAGCCAGCTTTTATTTCTTTGGAGACACTTCCTATTGAACTTTCTATGAAGGATGGACATTTAGAACTCATTTCTTTTGATTTCATCCATTCCCCTACGGTCCATATCATCCTTGGCTTACCATGGCTGCAACTTCATAATCTCATCATTGATTGGACTGCCGAGTATCCCCTTGAATGGAGATCCTCCCAGGTGGAATCCTCTTCTCCGTCCGCTGTGGTACTGGCCATTTTGGAGACCCGTCCCCCGCAACACACTAGTTTACCGGAGTTGCTGGATGTCTTCTGTAAGGCCAAATCCGAGGAACTTCCCCCTCATCGCCGTTTCGACTGCCCGATTGATTTAATTCCGGGTGCTCTTTTCCCTAAAGCCAGGACATATCCATTATCCCTGCCTGAGACGGAGGCCATGTCCGAGTATATCACAGAAAACCTTCAAAAAGGCTTCATCCGGAAATCCACTTCTCCTGCCGGAGCAGGATTCTTTTTTGTAAAAAAGAATGATGGGTCGCTTTGCCCGTGTATCGATTTCAGTGGTATAAACAAGATAATCATCAAAAATCGCTACCCTTTGCCTCTTATCCCGGAGCTCTTTGATAGGCTACAAGGCGTGACGATTTTCTCTAAACTTGATCTACAGGGGGCTTATAACCTGATTCGCATCCGTAGTGGTGACGAGTGGAAGACCGCGTTTAACACGCGGAGCGGTCACTATGAGTACCTGGTGATGCCGTTTGGGTTGTGCAATGCTCCTGCAGTCTTCCAAGACTTTATGAATGGGGTTTTTTGTGATTCATTGAATTCTTTTGTAATTATCTACTTGGATGATATCCTTATTTTTTCCAAGACCCTCGAGGAACACATTCTCCATACCAAGATTGTGCTCTCTCGTTTACGGGCCAATAAGATCTTCGCCAAGATGGAGAAGTGTGTCTTCCACCAATCCTCAACTACCTTCCTGGGATACATCGTCTCGGATCAAGGATTCACCATAGATCCGGAGAAGCTCAATTCTGTACTTGAATGGCCACAACCTAACTCTTTAAAGGCGATTCAGCGTTTCCTCGGCTTCGCAAATTATTATAGGAAATGTATTGCTGGTTTTTCTACCTTGGTAGCACCCATTACGGCCCTTACCAAGAAAGGGGCCGATCCTTCCTCTTGGCCTTTGGAGGCCAGCCGGGCTTTTGAGTCCCTAAAAAAAAAGCCTTTGTCTCGGCCCCCATTCTGCGACATCCCGTCCCCACCCTCCCCTTTACCTTGGAAGTGGACACCTCCGACGTGGGAGCCGGTGCAGTCCTTTCTCAAAGAATCACCCCCAAAGATAACTACACCCCTGTGGGTTTTTTTCTAAAAAAAAATCTTCAGCAGAAAGAAATTACGACGTGGGGAATAGGGAGTTGTTGGCCATAAAGATGGCATTACAAGAATGGAGACATCTTCTGGAGGGTACCAAGGGAACCCATTTTGATCCTGACAGACCACAAAAATCTTTCTTACATTGAAGGTGCTCGTCGTCTTGGGCCCCCTCAAGCTCGTTGGGCGTTGTTCTTCTCAAGGTTTAACTTTATCATCTCTTATATTCCTGGGACAAAGAATATCAAAGCGGATGCGTTGTCCCGTCTGATTATTACTGAGAAGAGGTCACAGGAGGTCCCGGAGAGTATTCTGTCCCCCCAATTGTTTATCTTTGCCACTTCTTTTGACATACTGGATAAGATTTTGGAGTCTCAAACACAGGTTCCCGAAGGGCTAGAGGTACCCGATGGTCGTCTTTATGCAGCTCCATGCTTTCATCTCAAAATCCTTGAATGGGGTAATTCCTCCAGATCTGCCGGCCACCCCGGGGTTAAGAAGACTACGGATCTGATTCGGCGAACCTTCTGGTGGCCCAATATGATAAAGGACATTAGAGCATTCACCGCCTCTTGCCCAGTCTGCGCACAAAATAATCTGCCGTCAAAAGCCTTCTGGTCTTCTACAACCTCTCCCGGTCCCAGACTGTCCTTGGAGTCACATTGCTATGGACTTCATCGTGGATCTTCCCCCGTTTAATGGTATGACTACTATTCTTGTAATTGTTGACAGATTCTCCAAGCAAGCTCATTTTGTTCCCCTCAAGGGTCTACCCAATTCTAGTACTTTGGCGGATATCTTTGTAAAAGAGATTTTCCGTATTCATGGCGTCCCGTGGTCCATTGTCTCGGATCGGGGTACTCAATTTGTTTCTAAATTCTGGCGTGCATTTTCCCAGAGGTTGGGCATTACCCTTCTTTTTTCCTCAGGCTACCACCCCCAAACGAATGGGCAAATTGAACGCATGAACCAGTCCCTTGAACAGTATTTGCGTTGTTTTACTTCCGATTCTCAGGATAATTGGACAGACTTACTTCCTTGGGCAGAATTTGCGATTAACTCTCTAAGGAACGAGTCCACTCAAGAATCACCGTTTTTTTGTAAACTACGGATTTCATCCTACCCGTCTTCCCATGCAGTCTCCCAGGCCCGGAGTTCCTGCAGCAGATGATAGGGTATCCTCCCTACAGGGGTCATGGAGGAAGATTCAAACAGTGTTACAGGAGTCCGTACTAAGACAGAAGAGACAGCAGATAGGCTCCGTCGGGAGGCCAATAAGTTCGTACCTGGAGATAAGGTCTGTCTTCTAAAAATATCAAACTGAAGCCCCCAACCCCTAAACTGTCTCCCAGGTTTCTGGGTCCTTTCTCTATTCTGAGACAAATTAATCCTGTGGCCTATCAGCTTCGCTTCCCTCCCTCTATGAAAATTTCACCCGTCTTCCATGTCTCCCTGTTGAAACCGTTTATCCAAGGCAAACGATTCGCTCATCCTTCCCTTCGCCCTCCTCCCCCCATTGTACCAGGACAACAGGAGTTCGAAATCCAGTCCATCATTGACTCTCGCATCTCCAGGGGCAAGCTCCAATTTTTGGTTCACTGGAAGGGATACAGACCTCAGGATCGTTCTTGGGTCTCGCATACGGATCTTCACGCCCCATCTCTACTCAAACGATTCCACCAAAAATTTCCCATCAGACCTTGGATGGTTCGTCTGTGGTCCGACCCTCGAGGGGGGGGGGGCGTGTACTGTAAGGATCCGCTCTGCGGGTTTACCTGCTTCCAGTGCCTCTTTACCTTTTCTGCATGCCGTCCAGGTTCCCCGGCGGCGTGCCTCGCTCCTTGCGACACTCTCCACGGCTGCTCCCACACTTCCGGGTCACGCGGGTCACCCCTACGGGCGTGCGCGGACCCAGGCCTCAATTTACTGGCGCCGGGCACCTGAATCCGCCTCCGCTGAAGCGGTACGCACATTACGCACTTCCTTGCCCCCGCTCCGTCTGGCCCGCCCCCCAGGGCCTTCTATCCTATTAGGCTCTTCCCCGGGCTGCTCCTCTGCTCCTCCCCCTGCTCTGACAAGCCCCAGTTACCCAGGCACCTTTCCCCTATCAGGTCCTCCCTCTGGCCGCTCCTCCGTCCCTCCCCTTGCTCTGATTGGTCCCAGCCCCCTATTTAGTCTCCCCTCACCATTTCCTCTTTGCTCTGCATAGCTTCAGTACCTTGGTGCTGTCTGCTGTTGCCTGGCCTCTCTTGTCTTTCAGTCCCTGTTCCTGTCCCTGGATTTCTGCTGACCTCCCTGGATATTGACCTTTGGCTTTGGACTTCGTTTACGCTGCTTTCTGGTACCCTTGGAAGTGGCATTGGACTCTCAACCTCGCAGACTTCTATTCCCCTGGACACGGCATACGGACAATCTACTACGCTGCTCTCTCCACCCCACGACTCAGGTTTACGGACACTCTACTACGCTGCTCTCTCCATTCCACGACCATTGGCTTACGGACTTGACCAACCACCGCTGGAGTTGGCAATTACGGTACCCTTTCTATTATTGTTACCCGGACCATCTACACTGCTTCCACACTCCGACTGTGCCCCCGTTTACTGTCAGGTGTGTGGTATCACGCCTTCCACCTCAGTCCCGGGGTCTCGTATGGCTTGTGGGCAGGCCGAGCGTTACACTCCTCCCATCCCACACCGCTTCCCAACTCTCCTCATGCCTTTCTTGACTCTTTCTGCTATCTCGGAGGAGGATGTGTCACTGCTGATCTCCTCTTCTCCCTCTACCACTTGCCCTCTTGCTCCCATTCCCTCCCATCTCCTAAAACTTCTTGCTCCTTCTATAATCCCTATGCTCACACAGATTTTTAACTCTTCCCTCTACTCTGGTACCTTTCCATCCTCCTTCAAGCATGCAACCGTTATACCATTACTCAAAAACAGCAAGCTTGACCCTACCTGTACTCCTAACTATCGACCTGTCTCCCTCCTGCCTTTTGCCTCCAAACTCCTTGAACGTCTTGTATTCTCTCGATTGCTACACTTTCTCAACACCTATGCTCTCCTAGACCCTCTACAATCTGGCTTCCGCACTGCTCACTCTACTGAAACAGCCCTCACTAAAATAACTGACGACCTCCATGCTGCCAAAGACAGAGGTCATTACACTCTGCTCATATTACTCGACCTCTCTGCAGCATTTGACACCATGGCCACCCTCCTTCACATGCTCCATACTCTTGGTATTCGGAATAAAGCTCTATCCTGGATCTCCTCTTACCTCTCCCATCGTACTTTCAGTGTCTCTTTTGCTAACACCTCCTCCTCCTCTATTGATCTCTCTGTGGGGGTACCCCAGGGCTCTGTCCTGGGACCCCTTCTCTTTCCTCTTTACATACTCTCTCTAGGTGACCTAATAACATATTTTGGGTTTAAATATCACCTCTATGCTGACGACACACACATTTTTCCTTTCAACCCCTGACCTTACACCTGCTGTACAAACCAAAGTTTCTGAATGCCTCTCTGGAATATCATCCTGGATGGCCATCCGCCGACTTAAACTTAACATGTCAAAAACAGAGCTCCTTATACTTCCTCCCAAACCTGGCCCAACTACCTCCTTCCACATTACTGTTGGAAATACGATCATTCACCCAGTAGCCCAAGCACGCTGCCTAGGGGTCACACTCGATTCCTCTCTCTCATTCTCCTCTCACATTCAAAACGTTTCTAAACTATGTCGCTTTTTCCTCCGCAATATAACAAAGATACGCACTTTCCTCTGTTACTTGACTGCTAACACTCTGACTCAGGCCCTCATTCTCTCCCGTCTTGATTACTGCAACCTCCTGCTGTCCGGCCTTCCTTCCTTTCACCTGTCTCCCCTACAATCTATCCTAAACGCTGCTGCCAGAATCCCTCTACTCTTTCCTAAATCTGTCTCCGCGTCTCCCCTCCTACAATCCCTCTCCTGGCTTCCGAGACCCACCTTAAACACATTTGCTTAAAGAAGCATATGAATAGCACTGTGGATTATCCTGGACACGTGATACATAAAGCTTGGCCCCCTGCAGACGCACTTACTAGAATTCCCTCCTACTGTCTCTATATGTTCCCCTACCTACCAATTAGATTGTAAGCTCCTCGGAGCAGGGACTCCTCTTCCTTAATGTTACTTTTATGTCTGAAGCACTTATTCCCATGACCTGTTATATATATGTTATTTATATGATTACAACATGTATTACTACTGTGAAGCGCTATGTACATTTATGGCGCTATATAAATAAAGACATACAATACATACATACATGAAGGCTGGCCTGTATTCAACAAACCAGTGCACAGGAGGCAATAGTCCGCCTTCACATCAGTGTGCTGGTGTGAAGGGGGACTAACGCCTCCTGTGCATCAGTGTGCTGGTGTGAAGGCAGACTAACGCCTCCTGTGCATCAGTGTGCTGGTGTGAAGGGGGACTAACGCCTCCTGTGCATCAGTGTGCTGGTGTGAAGGGGGACTAACGCCTCCTGTGCATCAGTGTGCTGGTGTGAAGGCAGACTAACGCCTCCTGTGCATCAGTGTGCTGGTGTGAAGGTGGACTAACACCTCCTGTGCATCTGTGTGCTTGTGTGAAGGCAGACTAACGCCTCCTGTGCATCAGTGTGCTGGTGTGAAGGCAGACTAACGCCTCCTGTGCATCAGTGTGCTTGTGTGAAGGCGGACTAACGCCTCCTGTGCATCAGTGTGCTGGTGTGAAGGCAGACTAACGCCTCCTGTGCATCAGTGTGCTGGTGTGAAGGCAGACTAACGCCTCCTGTGCATCAGTGTGCTGGTGTGAAGGCAGACTAACACCTCCTGTGCATCTGTGTGCTTGTGTGAAGGCAGACTAACGCCTCCTGTGCATCAGTGTGCTGGTGTGAAGGCAGACTAACGCCTCCTGTGCATCAGTGTGCTTGTGTGAAGGCGGACTAACGCCTCCTGTGCATCAGTGTGCTGGTGTGAAGGCAGACTAACGCCTCCTGTGCATCAGTGTGCTGGTGTGAAGGCAGACTAACGCCTCCTGTGCATCAGTGTGCTGGTGTGAAGGCAGACTAACGCCTCCTGTGCATCAGTGTGCTGGTGTGAAGGGGGGCTAACGCCTCCTGTGCATCAGTGTGCTGGTGTGAAGGGGGTAACGCCTCCTGTGCATCAGTGTGCTGGTGTGAAGGGGGACTAACGCCTCCTGTGCATCAGTGTGCTGGTGTGAAGGGGGGCTAACGCCTCCTGTGCATCAGTGTGCTGGTGTGAAGGCAGGCTAACGCCTCCTGTGCATCAGTGTGCTGGTGTGAAGGGGGACTAATGCCTCCTGTGCATCAGTGTGCTGGTGTGAAGGCGGGCTAACGCCTCCTGTGCATCAGTGTGCTGCTGTGAATATCTATCCTTCACAATATGGGCAGTGATGTGACTGCGAAGATCATATCTCCGCAGGGACAATCTCCGCAACAGTGCGAGCAGCAGGCATATACACCATGAAAGACGCCGGGTTTAAATACTTTTTAAGGTAATAATAATTATATAAATAAGAAAAGTATGCTTTTTACTGAGAAAATTGGATGGGGCAGATGTGAGAATTATCCTTTTACACTTAAAGGTTGTGGGTGCACAAAAGTGCCACGGATTTGGCAAGAAGGAAATAATAAGCAAATAGTCCATTCTGGGTCAAGCAGGGCAGTGGGCACACTATGATGGGCCACGTGGTTCTTCTGTGACATCTCTCTAGCAAGCAAGTGGGCACACTAGGATGGGCCACGTGGTCCTTCCGTGACATCTCTCTAGCAAGCAGGGAAGTGTTCAGACTAGGATGGGCCACGTGGTCCTTCCGTGACATGTCTCTGGCAAACCGGGAAGTGGGCACTAGGATGGTCTACATGGTCCATGGACAGTCTAGACTATGCCACGTGGGTATTCCCTGACATCTCTGGCAAGCAGGGAAGTGAGCAGACTTGGATGAGCCACGTGGTGCTTCTGTGATATTGACACCTGTTTGAGATATTCCTCCCAGGGGATTCTAGCAGTTGGGACTTCATCAGTAGGAAAGCAACCACTGTGTTAAAATGAGCCCAAAGTACACTCTGCTGGCACTAAAAGGCAGTATATTTTTAAGATTTCATTTTATTTTGCAGTGATAAAGTGCCTGAATTTAAGAGCAGGGACATCTTAATAACATTGTAAAGGGAAAAGTCACCCAATATGAAATTGATTTTGTCTTGTAGTGTCTTATAACGTGAAAATCTCAACATATATAATATATACATATATACAGCAAGGCACCGCTTCTCGGGCGGCACAAAGAAGGGGGCTGCCATGTCTGCGCATGCATATATATATACACACACGTTTGCAGAAGTATTCACCCCCTACACTAGAGTGGTTGAACAAGACGATAATTAATGTTCTTGAGTGACCCAGTCAAAGTCCTGACTTGAATGCAGTTGAACATCTATGACGAGACTTGAAGATTGCCGACCATCGACGATCCCCAACAAATTTATCCGAAAGCGATTAATTTTCCAGTGAAAAATGGGCACAAAATTCACCATCCTACTGTGCAAAGCTAGCAGAGGCCGATCCAAAAACACTCATAGCAGTAATTGCTGCAAGAGCGGCTTCTACCAACTACTGACTTAAGGGGCTGAATACTTATGCAACCAGTACATTTCATTATTGTTTTTTTCCTCTTCTGAATTGTAACCTCCTCCTCATAAAACAGAGTTCAGTTTTAACCAGTACAGCTTTGACTAAAAAAAAAAAATGTGTATACATTATTTGTAATCCAACAATTTGTGACATTATTGATAGGGGGTGAATGCTTCTGCAACCCACTATACATAGAAACAATTAGAGTGCAAGCTGTTTAGGCAGGGCAAATTGTTCCTGTGTTTTTCTCAGCCCAGTTTACATTGGCTGCACTAAAGGTAAATGTCTGTTTTGAAGTAATCACTAGAGAAAGCAGGGACTTGTTTCATGATTAAAACGTAGTTTTGGTAGGTTTAATTACACTTCCAAAATAACCCGTGCACTGACACTGGTCTTTAAAGATGTCCTCTGAAAACATGCAGGATATATGTACATCTTATTTACGGAAAGCTCGTTGGTCCCACGAGGAAGGTGTTACATGCATTATGTGATGAGTCTTAATCGGTATCTTTCCTTCCTCAGAAGATATTTTAGTCTGGCCGGAGATAGGGGTTTCGGTGCTCATTATCTCAGTATAAAACACTTTCTGCATATAAACGGTTCCTGACCGATTAGAAAAGGTGACGCTGAGTTTGTGTGAGCCGCCTGCTCTATTTATTTGCACTTACAGCGTTTCCTCTTCTTTGTTTGTTTGCAGATGCCCGTTAGTTTGCTTTTGCCTCTGAGCAGTCTTATCCTGTATGATTTGTCAATAAGCATTGCTTGTCCTTCACATATTGTAAAAAAAATATAAAATCTAATCCAGATTGGTTTGTGCTCCTGCACAAATGATGATATGTACTATCACAATATAATAGTACAGTATTTGTTATATTATATGGGTCTGCCAGCGTACACAGGGTTGTACCGATCATTTTGCAGGCACAATTAGTCACTGCTCCGTAGATTGTAAATTCTATCTTTAGCGCTTGAGGTGCAGGGAGTTACAGGGACTTGCCCAAGGTCACAAGGAGCTGACACTGGGAATCAAACCAGGTTTCAAGGGCATTGATGGTTATTGCTGAGCCACTCCTCCTTCAGCCTCCACTCGCAATGCTTTGTGATTGTTGATGTTGGAATGTTACACTTGTGATGGAATCCTGTTCCTGTAACTTCTAAACACGATTCGGCTTACAAAACAGAAACTCCAATAGCATTATTGTGTCTGCCAGAAATTACTGTGGCTGGCTCCCACCTAAACTAATCCCCTGCAACCCCCAAAAACTGCGAGGAAGGACCCTCCCACCAGCACGGTGTGTTAGTGCGACCCTTCCCAACATTCCTCGCCGTGGTACCCCACCACTCACCCCAAAACCCACAATAAATGGGATTTTTTTTTTGGACTCTGGCGTATTGGAGATTCTTGTACAATCTTCTTAGAGAAACGTGTATTATTATTTATTTTTGCAAAGTAAGTAATTTCATTTTCTGCCAATACATACTGTACCTTACACACGTGTATATGTCCTTAAAAGTCACAATGGTACTAAAATATCTTCAGTAACATTTCCTCGGCCACTGTTTCATCCCCATGTGATGTAAGAAAACCCCTTTGCGTGTACCTTTTTAACCTCT
Source organism: Ascaphus truei (assembly GCF_040206685.1). Taxonomy (NCBI): domain Eukaryota; kingdom Metazoa; phylum Chordata; class Amphibia; order Anura; family Ascaphidae; genus Ascaphus; species Ascaphus truei. Next base: position 4,145,577 of record NC_134491.1, read on the forward strand.
GTATGTTTGCCAGGGGTGGAGCGATGGACTATCCACCCCCTGGGAGATGACCTTAATACTCCCCGTACAAATGACCTTAATACTCCCCGTACAAATTTCCAGGAGGGAACAGAGTAATTAGATCAGCCCAGTGTGCATCAAAGCAGGAAGTTTCCTCTATCCCAGACATCAGTGTCTTGTTTTGACTTGCTCCCAGTCTCACTGTTCCTACAACACAAGGTCAACCAATACCCTAACCCTTTAAAGAAAAGGTGGAGACCCGTGTCAGTTAAATCAGGGATGCTGAGTTGTGGACTTGTGGTAAAGCTGTGTGTTGGGCTATGTATATTCTCGCTAAGTCATTTTGGCCAGACTTATTCCAGTAGAGTTTGCCCAGCCTGGCATGTTTTGAATGCCTGTTTATCAACATGCAAACCAAATGTTAGGTGGCAGATTAACCATATGCCCAATGCTGTTTGTTATTCTAATTGCTACACATAATAGACCTGATCTAGGTACGGTACAAACGTCACACAGAACCTTTGAACTCCAGTGACTTCACAGTTTAAACACTGTGTATTGTGTAAAGACAGGGGCGCTCAACTCCAGTCCTCAAGCCCCCCCAAACAGGTCAGGTTTTCAGAACATCCCAGCTTTAGCACAGGTGGCTCAATCAGAGGCTCAGTTGAAGACTGAGCCTTTGATTGAGCCACCTGTGCTGAAGCAGGGGTATCCTGAAAACCTGACCTGTTGAGGGGGCTTGAGGACTGGAGTTGAGCACCCCTGGTGTAAGAGGCCGAAGCGAGTTGGGAGAGCAGGTGTGAGATTTGATGGACGTTGGGGTCTTTTTAATTTGCACAGTTTATGATACAGCACTATGTACAGATGCACCTATAATTGTTATTCTTATCACTAGTTTTGTAATCCCCTTCTTTGACCCATGTGTGATACTTACCTTTTACATCTGTTCAAAGAATGGTAAACCTATTATTATAGTTTATTTGTAAAGCGCCAACATATTCCGCATCGTGGTACGGTGGGGGTACATAGTGATATAAATTACAGACACTGAATGACAAACAGATACAGAATGTAATGAGGGCCCCGCTCCTGAGAGCTTCCAATCTAGAGGAGATAAGGGGCAATGTTGAAATGAGGTAAAGTGGCTGCTCAATATGGGGTGGAGTATGGTCCAGCCTTAGAACTGGTCCCATTTAAGGTTTGGTGGTGTTAGATATAGCAGGTCCCAATAGGTTTGGAGGGAGGAAGTGGTGGACGTTAAGGGGATGCCAGATAGGCATTTTTAACAGGGAGTTTTTAAATGTCTGAAAGCTGGGGAGAGTCTGATGGTGCGTGGTAGGGATTTCCAGAGGGAGGGGGTCAGCTGGGAGAAGTCTTGTAGGCGACAGTGAGAGGAGGTAATAAGGTGGGAGGAAAGGCGGATGTCATGGGCAGAATGGAAGGAGGCATTTTGGTGGTATATTTGGGGCAGAGATGTATGGGGGGTTGGGTGGGGGTATCTTTGTTGAGAGATTTGTAAGTCAGTGCTAGTGTGTTCTATTGAATCATACAGGATATGGGAAGCCAGTGTAGGTATTTGCATAGTGGCGCAGCAGAAGTGGTGCGGTGAGTGAGGTAGAGGAGTCTGGCAGCAACATTTAGGATGGATTGGAGTTGAGATAGGCGGACGAGGGGAATGCCAGCTAAGAAAAGGTTGCAGTAATCAAGGCGGGGCAAGATAAGAGAGTGAATAAGGATTTTAGTTGCGTCGACTCATCAGCAGAGCAGCAGAAGAGAAGGACCTGCCGCCGGGAGAGAAGGAGGACCACATACTGCAGCGAAGGTCAGCAGCCAGCAGTGGTGGGAGAGGAGGACGACGGCATCCTGCAGTGAAAGTCAGCAGCCGGTAGCGGTGGGAGCAGAGGACCATATGAGCAGGAGCAGCCGCATGGGAGGAGCTGCGCTGTAGCAGCGGCAGACACTGAAAGTCAGAACACTTCCGGGTCAGATTGCTGGTGCGCGCTCCTCCCTGGCTGTCCTCCTGTGCCACTCCTGCTCCGCTCATATGGTCCTCTCTTCCACCGCCACTGGCTGCTGACCTTCGCTGCAGGATGCCGTTGTCCACTCCACCGCCAGAGGCTGACTTTTGCAGGGTGCCGTCCTCCTCTCCCTCTGTCGCCAGCTGCAGGTCCTTGAACTCTACCCGACCACCAGGCTGGGTCATTTTTCTTTTTCCCCCAGGTACCCGGTGGTTTTTAGGACCCGTTCCATCACTAGTCATAAGTCAGAAAAGGGTGTATCCCAGTAATAATTAATTGCATCATATTCCGACTCTCTTTCAGCCACAAAGCCTGTTTTGAACGGCATGCTGCGTGACCCATCACTAATCCCAGACCCTGTTCTAGCCAACCAAGTCCACCAGGTAAAGCCTGCATGTGTATGCTTGGGGGTAAGAGCCTTTATGTCATTTAATTTACTGTTGCCATAAATTATCATTGAAGTTACAGCGCATCCAAAATGCCAATGGATAACTTGCTTGGGGAATGTTCCATGTTTTAAATTTCTATCTTTTATGGCGCTAATAACAAAAAGTGCTCGTATATTTCATGTGGCATAGAGGGCTATGTCATCTGGGTTTGCAAATTCCTGATGCTGCATTTGTTGCCTGGTACTGAAGGGGTTAATGTAACCTGGCAACCTTTCTCATGCCATACTACATACTGTACTATAATTTGCAGTGGTAATAGCCCACACACGCGCATCAGTGCAGTAACAATCTGTTAGCAACATTGATGTTGCTACACAAAATACATGTCTGTGTACGTGTATTTCCTCTCTACATAAGTAAATACGTACAGCATACACATTCTTACCAGCCCTGCAAGGCGACTAGTGCTGAAAGTCTCCTCCTTTTTGTATTTTATTTCAGTGCATCATTAACGATTGCTGTAACGGGCCCCTGGTGGACTGCATCAAACAGTATCCTTTGCTCCCGGCTACAGGTTTGGGACAGGACAGAAGGCACAAGACTGATCCGGGGAGAGTTCAGCCCACGGAGCTGTCGCTTTAGCTCTGCTCTCAGGTTCAGGGACAGGACATGCACTTGCAACGCATTCCTTTGCATGTTATAGAACAGTTGCTCTGCAATGAATTGTTGGCTCTTTTGGCCGGAATGGGGTTAGAACAGTGCAGATATTTCCGTTACTCCAATGAAGAGACAAGTGTTTAGTATATTACTTTGAAGAATTAATGCATTTTTAACTGATGCCAAATATAGTGCTCCTTTAGCTGCCCTGCCTAACTTTATACACAGCCAACAAGCTGTTATCATTGCATATGCTGCTACTGGCAGCCAGTTATGAGTTATAATAGCCTGTAATGGCTTTGTGGTTAAAAAAAAAAAGACATGCCTGGTGAGGATATAATTGATTAGCATTTGATAGAAACTATCAGGAAAATGCTTGATTGGCCTGTGGAGATATTGAGAAATATCATGCTAGCGGTATGAAGTGGCACTGTTCTCTGTCTCTATGTGTGTCCCCCAGAGAATTATTCTAGAAACAACTTAAAGCTTGTACGGTATATTAATACTTTTTGTTCCTGTCTGGTGATACTATCAGCCCTGGGGCTCCTGTAACAAAGGTTTCTTTTTTTCCATGTCTCTGCCAGTCCCCACACTGAAACCCTGCACCATAGAGCTTGCACTTTAATTGGAGAGGTTTAAAGCCTTGTTATATTAGTTATGGGGACATTGTAGATATTTCCAAATAGTCTGGATTGAGAAAGGGTGCAGAAGGAAATATTCATATGTCTTAATATTTCATATATATAATTCTTAAAGGTTTGGCCTTTATAAGACTGAATACTGTAAGAAGTTGCTACAGAACCTTAATCACCTCCTTGGTTTATGATATGCTGTTAATCCACTCCTTTCTCTTCCTCTTGCTTCCGCAGTATTAATCTGCAAAATATGAAGCAAGAGGACGAGAATTTCTTTTTCTTGGCCCTTTGTGAAGGGCTTAGAAGGAAAGCATTTTCAAGAGGAAAGGAAGTTCTAGAACAGGAAACCGTGAATACAACCAGGGAATGCTTATTCTTTGCAGCATTGTGTGGAGATGGCGAGGGTATGCAGTCTGGGTGGAACTGTGTGTTCTTTTTCTGCTGCCAGCTCCTGTATATGTGGGTAATTTAAGGACTCCTAGAGCCTACTCTCAAGTGGTAACTCGAGGGGATCTTTTCATGACACATTCAGTATAAAATTGTATTTTTTTTATAGCCACATTCCCATTCGCTGGCAAATGGTACAGAACCCTGATCTTATCACTGGCAAATGGTACAGAACCCTGATCTTATCACTGGCAAATGGTACAGAACCCTGATCTTATCACTGGCAAATGGTACAGAACCCTGATCTTATCACTGGCAAATGGTACAGAACCCTGATCTTATCACTCTCCCTCGGCGAGCCCCCAAGCTGAGGCTTCAAACCTCATATGTCTGTGAGTTTGGGAGTTCTAGTAGCTGTATCTATCCTGGAGAATTGTGAATATTTTTCAGGCTGTGACACCTTCAATTGAAGCGACATGAGTTTTTCTTCGGTAGTGTGCAGAGCCTGTCCTACAGAAGGTCATCCCAAAGCATGGTCATGTCCAAACTAGTGCAAGGCAACACAACCTGCAATGTAGCCTTGTGTCTGAGGTGCAGGGTTAGTTTCCACGAACATCAGCAGAATAGTTTGGTTCTGCATCTGTTCTTCAACCACAAGGAAGACCCATTGCACGTTCATGCCTATCCATTTTTGGCACACAACCCTGTAGGGTTGGAGCTCCGTGACATATGGCCACGTGAATGTGTTATATCAAGGCGAAAGTTTTCAGAAATTACATGTTAATTTCAGGGCACATAAAATTGATAAAAATCAATTGAAAGTTTAAGGTTTTAAGAGCATAATGTCTTCTGAAGGATTGCGTATTGATTTTAAATATAACTCTCTAATTATATATGCACGGACTGAAGCACAGAGCCGGGCTCTTTGCAAATGGCAGGGGGCTGTTTCACAGGAAGGGTTATGACGGTTACGGGAAGCCGGGCTGCGCTTTTTCACTGGGCGGAAAATGGCCTTTGAGATTATTTACAAGTTTTGCCTTATGGTCAGCGGGATACATCAATAACAGGTAGTAACATTATAGACCATCTCTAAGTGTTTCGGCCACTGGTACATTAGGAAATCGCTTTGCAGCTCCTGTATTATTCCCTATTTGTCCTCACCCCCCACTTATCTTCTTCCTCTCTCTCACTCTTTCGCTCCCTGTGGACCCATTTATCTATTTTTATTTATCAGATTGCTTTGCATTGTCATATTGCATGTTTTCATAAGGAGCATGTATCCTATTTACGTAATAAACTGGTCTTATGTAAGCAAAGCAGTGTGTGTAGCAGAATAATACAATTACAATAAATCTTCTCGCATAAACTTGGGGGTGGGGGGGAGCTGTAGGGTCAGCAGCTGTAATGAGGATGTTTCAGTAATGTTTTTGACAGTGTATGTCAAAATGTCCTCTGATGCGCCTTATGTTAAGCTCACATTCAAGGTGAAGGGTTGGACAGGTACCAGCAGAGATGCTTTAGGCATGTAATTGTCCTTATTTAACTGGCAACCTCCTGGTATGTTTCCATGTCTCCTTGACCACACGACATTACAGCTGTATTGGCCACGAGCATGAAGTTCAGCTGAGGGAGAAGCTGATGGAGAAAAACTTGGCCTTTTTAGGTAAGAAATCTCAACAACATGCAAAACAATCGAGCATATATTGTAGCTCTGGAAAAGGGACAATTGGCCATTACTGTATGTATAAATAAAAAATAAAAAAGGTGAAGCAATGTGATTGAATGCAAGGAGAGTAAATTGCCTGCATCCTTCCTGTTTTGAGTGGGTTAATGGACCATTCTCAGATATGCTTGAATGGCGAGATGGGTTCCATTTATCACTGATAATCACTGCCTTAGCCAATCAGAGTCCTCCGCGTCTGAATGTTCCGTGTGTGTGACATATTTTATAGGCAGCTGTGGGGCTTTGTGATCTTAACTGAATGGAGCATTCTGATTGGTTGAATTCACTGGCCTGGATTTATGAGTGCTAAAATCCCTCACTAATCCCTCTGCTGCCATTTAAGACTCGGGTTAAAGAAAGCGCAGCACTGGGACATATTTGTGGTGTTCTAGATGATACTGAATCCAGAATAATCCGCAAGGAATCTCCACACACTGCAGCCTATTACAAATCCAAGATGGCTACCTACTGATGGGGGAAATGGATATCTCAATAATTTTAGATTTGTAATGAATTCTGTATAGTCACTAATGGGGCACATATTTGTTTTTTTACATTGTAATGAGGGCCTGCCAGCCTTTAGTGGAGATACTGTTGCCAGTCACTGGGAATGCTGTGGGTAACGTTTAAGGATGGGGGAAATGGTCGTTACCATGCGTGATGTTGCAAAAGAGCGAGTCGAAGATAATTGATGCTGAACAGGCTATTATTGATTTAGGGCTGAGCAGGAACTGTGTTATCTAATACATTGTATAAACAGCACACTTGCAGGCGTGTAATTAATATTTTATACAATAAGTAGCTGAAAGAAAATGCTTTAATATGTGCTGCAGTATTACTTTCCCTGTCATGAGATAAGAGCCATTATTTGGACCATGTGAGACCCAGTGGGGGAGGCAAGGAAATGCCAGTTGTTGGATCTTTTCTGTATTAACCCTTTCACCAGCAAACATTGATTTATTTAAATCAGTGTTACATACCCAGTAGCTCAGGTTTTTTTGTCACAAGATCACCGCATACGCACCTCGCAGAAAGGGTTAACGGTCAGCATTTCATTCCAATCGAGTGATATGTGCTCAGAACTTTCGATTCACAAATGGTATCATGCCTATGAACATGTTATAAAATCTCAATCAGCCATTTCAAATATGAACTATGATTTAATCCTAAATACAGCAACACATATTTGTGTGTACGGTATACTAACCGGTTACTTTGGCTTTATCATCCTGATCACTGGCTTCATTGTAAAATCATCTAGTGCAGCTGTGGGCAGCTCCAGATCTCAAGGGCCATCACCAGGTCAGGTTTTAAGGAGATCCCTGTTCCAGCGCAGGGGGCTCAATCAGTGGCTTAGTACAGCGGTGCACAAAATGGGGGACGCGCCCCCTAGGAGGGGGGGAGGGGCGGCGAGATTTTTCTGGTGGGGGGGGAGGGGGGCGCGGGAGGTTGCAGAGGTTCCACGCTCTTCCCCAAGGCATTTAAATTAAATGCCCGGGGGATCGCGTGAGGCCTCCCCAACTCAACTTACCTTGATTCAGAAGGCTGCTGTGACGCGTCGCCATTGCACCGCGGTGTCAAATGATGCAGAGATGCCATGTGATGTCACGCCACATGACAGCCGCCATGGCAACGCAGCGTCAAATGGCGCAGTGGGGTCACGTGGTGTGATGTCACTTGACCCCGCGGTGTCATTTGACGCCGGCACGAGGTGAGGGGGCGCAACTCTAATAGTTTGCGCACCCCTGGCTTAGTCAACTGATCACTCCTTCTTTTAGCATGCACCTCACAACTGGAACAATCTTATCAGAGACTCTCACAGCCGCCACCGGCCTAAATTCTTTCTACACTAAGGCTGTCTCACATTTTTATCTGGCCTGTAACATATTATCTTTAACTATTCATGAAATGCCTATAAATATAATGTATAACCCTTTTCATTTAATGTAACCATGTATTGTTGTTATAACGGTGCCCAGGACATACTTGATAACGAGCGGTAACTCTCACTGTATTATTCCTGGTAAAACATTTTATAAATGAATAAATCCCTGTCCCGGGTTGATAGATGGGAAAGCAGGCCACCGGGAACAGCCACCAGGAACCGTCATTCATTTTTATCAAAGGTAGGGCAGAGAGGGCGTTGGGAAGGCAACCCAGCAGGTGTTAAGTTAGAACCTCATAGCCTTCCCTGTTATATAGCCGGGTCATTAGTTAAGGTTGGATGGAGACATACAGCCATGCCTGGAAAAGGTCTCTCCAAAATGTTATAGAGCTCTACTGGGTTTCAAAAGTCAAGGACAATATGTTGTGACATATTGAGGTCTCTCCTGGTCAAAGGATGATGCTGAAAAAGGGGAAGGAAATGGTTTTGTGTGTATGAAGGCTGTATGCGTCATTAATCTCTCAGCTACCAGTGCAGATCAATAGGTATCCAATCATACCAACATTGAATCATAAACAGGGTGTCTGTAGGATCTCACCTTGCAGCGCAGCTTTGGGTCTGATGTTACCTAAAATGCATGGTGTGTGTACCCCACGGATCTGTCCTGGGACCTCTTCTCTTTTCTCGTAACACACTCTCGCTAGGTGACCTTATCACATCTTGCGTTCAAATATCAACTCTAGTCTGATGACACAAATTTAGTTTTTACCTGCACCTTACACCTGCTGTGCTGTCTCTGAATGTCTCTCTGTTACATCATCCTGGATGGCCCTCCGCCGACTCAAACTTAACATTTCAAAGACCGAGTCGCCCATACTTCCTCCCAAGTCTGGCCCTACTGCCCCTTACTGCATTACGATTGGTAGTACTATCGTACACCCAGTATCACAAGCACGCTGCCTAGGGGTCACATTTGACTCCTCACTCACATTCTCCTGTTATATTCACAGTGTAGCTAAAAACCTGTATTTTTCCTCCGTAACTTTACAAAGATACACCATTTCCTCTGTCGCTCTACTGCAGGCCCTTATTCTCTCCCGTCTCGATTATTGTAACCTTCTAATGTGCAGCCTTCCTGCCTCTAACCTGTCTCCCCTATAATCAATCTTAAACGCTCCTGCTAGAATCATTTTACTCTCCGAAATCTGTCTCAGCATCTCTCCTGCAGATATCCCTCTCCTGGCTTCCTATTAAATCCCGTATTACTTACAAAATTCTCTCTTTTAAGGCTATACACTCTTCTGCCCCTCCTTACATCTCAGCCCTAATTTCTCGCTACACACCTGCCGGGCTCTTGCATTCTGTTCAAAGACGTCTTCTCTCTACCCCCTTTTATATCTAAAGTCCTCTCCCGCCTAAAACCTTTCTCCCTCACTGCCCCACACCTCTAGAATGCCCTTCCCCTCAATATCTGATCGGCACCCTCCCTCTCCACCTTTAAACACACCTCTTTAAGAAAGCCTATTGGTAGCTCCGCTGGCTGATACTCTACACCTCATATGCACTGACCTTTACCCCTTGCAGACGCACTTATCAGAACGCCTTCCTACTGTCTTTGGAAGTCCTCCCCACTTACCACTTAGATTGTAAGCTCCTCGGGGTAGGGCCTCCTTTTCCTAATGTTACTTTTTTTGTCTTAAGCGCTTTTCCCCATTGTGTGTTATATTATTATGCCACGTGTATTGCTGCTGTGAAGCGCTATGTACATGGATGGCGCTATATAATAAAGATATACATACATACAACCTTATGGTGCAAGTGAGATGCTTTAAAAGGAGAAAGTGTAGGGGAGACCACTGTCCTTTCAATTAGTATCTTCTTTTTTGTGTTAACGATTGCCTGCCTCGATAAATAATTTAGCATGAGTCTGTTGAGACAAACTGTAAATAACTAGTTGACATGCTCTGTAGTGTTTGGGTGATACCCGGTGATGGGGAATGTTCTTATTTAGATACTATAGCGAAAGCCTTAGTTTTATGGACGAAATGTGTTGTGTTATTCTGTATCACCAGTGGAAAATGTTTTTCTTTGCAGATGAAGATCAGCTGCGTATCAAGGGCTACGATAAGACGCCAGACTTCATTCTCGAAGTGCCAGTCGGTGAGTCTGTCGGGATCATGCTGTTGGCTTGTTACCAGTCAGGGCACAAGCATAGGAACTCAGAAACTGACCAATGAAGAAACCCGTTAAGCCCACATACCGTAACAACCGACCATTTGTACCAGATGGAGATCTCAATTGTGTCCCTTTACTGTATTTTGTTTGGCTGATGTGCATCAAAGTCACTACCGGTTGACACATATTAGCAGTGGAAGGTGCCTCCATGTTTTTTACTTTCCTGTATTCAGGCATAATGCAAGAAAAGGCCGTTCCTAGTAAGGCTGATAGCGTACATGTAAACGCCCTGATCTTTAGGTAAGGCTGATGCTTTGTCTTCCAGCTGTCGATGGACATGTCATACACTGGATTGAAAGCAAAGCCTCCTTTGGAGATGAGACCAGTCACCGCACTTACCTACAAGACCAGTTCTGGAGCTATTGGAATAGGTAAGTCTCTGCGGCACATTTATCTCACCTTACCCAGTGTCCTACTGGAAGTCCTGCGAAGCGCAATGTGAAAGTGCTTCAGTTTATACTGTCATGTTCGTGTGCAATACAAATGTAATTAATAATGGTGTTTTGCAAAGCAGTTAATGAAGAGCTGGCTGTGAAATATGGATTCATCTTCAAACCATTGCACTAATTGTTATATCCCCTTGTGTTAGAACAAAGCTATCAGAAAACACAATATCACTTCAAAGTTTTTTTTTCAATCACAAGTTCACTGATCATCGTCAGATTTTGTTAAGGATGTTTTGGAAATAATGTTTTCATTTTAAAGCAGCAGTCCAAGCTGCCACTTTTTTTTAAATTTTAATTTATTTTTTTCTCTTTAATATGTGCATCAATACAATCCACACAATGGTAAGTAATTAGCTAAGTTGCCGATCGAGCCGTTCTCCTGTGATCGATCATTGAAGATTCAGCTCAGGGGTTCACTAAATGGCTGCAGAGAAGTATTGTGCAGTCAGTGCAATGCATTTGCATATTAATATAACAAAGTTCTGTGGGGAAGATCATGTGACCAGGCAGTCACTAAATACAATTGGTGCACTGCTAGAGAGAGGGCAGGGTTCAAAAAGAGGTGTGCCAGAGCCTGTTTCAGAAGAGGAAGGGGATGTGACATGGTAAATTGTTGGTATAAAAACATGTATTAAAAATGTAATTGTATTAAAAAAATGTTACAAGTATTTTCTCATAGTACAAAACTGATTTCTTAAAAAGGATATTGTTGAGACTGCAGCTTTAACATGAGTCCGCTGCACAACCGACAGGACCCTTGCCAAGACTGTTATTGTTTTCATATAAGTGGCTGATGCTGTTATTGCTGATAGGTAATGTCTCTGCGCATTGGCATAAGGAAAACTTCATTTGTGGTAATTAAGAGCACTCCAGCGTTTTCACGACACTATTGATGAGAGAATGGGCATTGGAAGTATCACAAAGGGCTGTTGTGGGTTTGTCATGCAGGTGCTTTAAATACTGGTCAGTACAACCAGACTAGCTGATCACTGCATGTGCCCCAGTCTCCCTCTATCGCAGTGCTCGGCTCACACTCTGCACGCCCTTTAATAACACTTTTTTAAAGATATTATTTCAATATAAATATTGTGCTTGTTTTAAGGTTGATGGTGTATGACAAATACAGAAAGAGAGCGTTTCACTTCCATATAAACCTGCAGCCTTTGCTTAATGCCCAAACCTCTCTGACTGCGGCAGGAATGAGGTTTGTGCAATCAGAGCTCTGCTTTGAAATGGGTTTTATTTAGCTTCTCACTTGTGACTATAACTTCCAATTTGATTGTGTTCACATAGTGATGGGGAGGAGCAGGACTGATTCCCCAATGAGGAATTCATTTCCCACATGTTCAAAAAATTCAGGGGAATTGATCAAGAAAAGCTGTCTGTTTGTAATGTAAATGTACGTCCTCCTTGGGATTTTAAGTATTCCAGTGCTCTGATTTCCTCGGTCTCCTATCTCTCTCTTTTTCTTTTTTTTACTGAGCCGCAGGTCACTGCAATAAGGCTGGGGAGTAACTAAGCCTGGAAATGCTTTTGACCTGCCTTTGCTTCACAGGTTTTCTAGGTGTGGCAGATCAAAACTTCACAATCTCCACCTTTGCATTCCTGTTTATACATTCTATCTTTGAATATTCTGCAAGCACCGTGTGCGCGTGCCCGGTCTGAAGAATGGACATAGCACAACGAGATTGGTGCATTCAACATGGCATATTATAATCAGGAACAAAATATATATGGAAGCTGGGCACTTCTGTACAAGAGCTTACTGACAGCCAACATTTCGGTTGACACAGACCTTCATCAGGGCTCTGACAGTTTGTATGGGGCCCAGGATAGGGTATTGACCTTGGGCCACGGTTTGTTGAGCTGGAGGATGGGAAGGGTGGGACGTGATGCCCAACTTCTGCTTAGTTGCTAATATTCTGAATGTTTTTGAGGGAAACCATTGAGGAAGTTAGTGCGGTGCCAGAGAACATGAGCTCTACACGCGTCATAGATTACATATAAATAATAGTAATCGTACTAGCCGTAGGGAAAAAACATAATTTATCAAATATATATCTCTGGCTAATTTACCCTGTGTTATTCTCCATCACCCTCTGCACCCCACCACATGTCACTCTCCCCCTGTACATATAACTTACACAGCTTCACAGAGACACGGTGTGTGGGGGAGGGATAGAGAGAGGCACGTGCGCGGGGGAGGGATAGAGAGAGAGAGACACGTGCGCGGGGAGGGATAGAGAGAGAGAGACACGTGCGCGGGGGAGGGATAGAGAGAGAGAGACACGTGCGCGGGGGAGGGATAGAGAGAGACACGTGCGCGGGGGAGGGATAGAGAGATTGACAGTGCGTGGGGGAGGGATAGAGAGAGAGACACGTGCGCGGGGGAGGGATAGAGAGAGACACGTGCGCGGGGGAGGGATAGAGAGATTGACAGTCCGTGGGGGAGGGATAGAGAGAGAGGCGCGGGGGAGGGATAGAGAGAGAGACACGGTGCGTGGGGGGAGGGATAGAGAGACGTGCGCGGGGAAGGAATAGAGAGAGACACGTGCGTGGGGGAGGATTAGAGAGAGAGAGACGGTGCGCGGGGGAGAGGTAGAGAGACACGGTGCGCGGGGGGAGGGATAGAGAGAGACACGGTGCGCGGGGGAGAGGTAGAGAGACACGGTGTGTGGGGGAGAGGTAGAGAGACACGGTGTGTGGGGGAGGGATAGAGAGAGACACGGTGTGTGGGGAGGGATAGAGAGAGACACGGTGCGCGGGGGAGAGGTAGAGAGACACGTGTGGGGGGGGATAGAGAGACGTGCGCGGGGGAGGGATAGAGACACGGTGCGTGGGGGAGGGATAGAGAGAGACACGTGAGCGGGGGAGGGATAGAGAGAGAGACGTGCGTGGGGGAGGGATAGAGAGAGACACGTGCGCAGGGGAGGGATAGAGAGAGACACGTGCGCGGGGAGGGATAGAGAGAGACACGTGCGCGGGGGAGGGATAGAGACAATGCGTGGGGGGGGGATAGAGAAAGACATGGTGCGTGGGGGAGGGATAGGGAGAGACACGGTGCGTGGGGGAGGGATAGAGAGAGACACGTGCGCGGGGGAGGGATAGAGAGAGACACGTGCGTGGGGGAGGGATAGAGAGAGACACGGTGCGCGGGGGAGGGATAGAGACAATGCGTGGGGGGGGATAGAGACAATGCGTGGGGGGGGATAGAGAAAGACATGGTGCGTGGGGGAGGGATAGGGAGAGACACGGTGCGTGTGGGAGGGATAGAGAGAGACACGTGCGCAGGGGAGGGATAGAGACACAATGCGTGGGGGGGGATAGAGAGAGACACGGTGCGCGTGGGAGGGATAGAGAGACGTACGTGGGGGGGATAGAGAGAGACACAGTGTTTGGGGGGGATAGAAAGACGTGTGCGGGAGGGATGGAGAAACACGGTGCGCGAGAGCAGGGATAGAGAGACAGTGCGTGGGGGAGGCAATAAGAGAGACACGGTGTGCAGGGGAGGGATAGAGAGACTACGTGGGGAAGGGATAGAGACATGATACATGGGGGAGTGATAGAGAGACGGTGCTTGGGGGAGGCATAGAGAGAGACACGGGCGTGCGAGAGAGAGAGAGACGGTGCGTGGGTGAGGGATAGAGAGACGGTGCGTGGGGGACGGAGAGACGGTGCGTGGGGGACAGAGAGACAGTGGTGGGGGGGGCGAGACTGAGTGGAGGAGGGGGAGAGACGGTGAGTGGAGGAGCGGCAGATACACGGCTATACTGTGGTGGAGGGGAGAGACGGTGAGTGAAGGAGGGAGAGAGATGCATGGTGAATGGGGGAGGTGAGAGATACACAGCGAGTGGGCGAGGGAAGAGATACACGGTGAGTGGGCGAGGGGAGAGATACACAGCGAGTGAGCGAGGGGAGAGTTATGCGGTGAGTGGGCCACGGGAGAGATATACGGTGAGTGGGGGAGGGGATAGATACACGGTGAGTGGGGGAGGGGAGAGATATACAGTGTGTGGGGGAGATACACTGGGTGGGGGAGGGGGGGAGATACACTGGGTGGGGGAGGGGGAGAGATACACGGTGGGTGGGGGAGGGGAGATACACGGTGAGTGGGGGAGATACACACGGTAGGTGAGGGAGGGGGAGAGATGCACGGTGGGTGGGGGAGGGGAGATACACGGTGAGTGGGGGAGATACACACGGTAGGTGAGGGAGGGGGAGAGATGCACGGTGGGTGGGGGAGGGGAGATACACGGTGAGTGGGGGAGATACACACGGTAGGTGAGGGAGGGGGAGAGATGCACGGTGGGTGGGGGAGGGGAGAGACTGTTGCCTATTCAGGTCCTGCACAGAGCCGCAGAGGATGAGGCAGGGAGGAAGCAGTCCGAGCTGTGCAGTTTGAAGCTCCTATAGGAGCAGACAGGGGTAGGAATGTTCAGCCTCACTGGCTATCCCTGGTTGAGTGACAGGCTGCTAAGCCTATCACAGAGGAGGTAGGACAAGCATCCTCATTACTTTATGCTTAGTCCATAGACACTGGAGGCGCGCTGAGACTGAGGGAAAGCGGTGCTTTCCCTGGCCTTAGATCGCACGCCATCCGTGGGCGTGTCTGGGGGGGCGGGCCCGTGACGTCACGGAGCTGGTTTGCCCTCATCCGTGAGCGCCGAAACTAAAGATTTGGTAAGACACACGCTTCCGCAAGCGTGCGCGAGCCCCTGTTAAAGCCGCTCTCATTGTGGCTGCAGGGGCTCACTGGTAAGCATGCGCGCGCCTCAGCACGGGTCAGCGCCGCTCCCTGCACCATGTCCGAGGCCTTACTCCTTTTCTTCTGTTGGGGCCCTACTTTCTCTGCTGGCTGGTGCCCCGGAGCTGCCGGGCTCGGGACCCTTTCCCCGCTTTTGCCTCCCTGTCGGCAGCCCTGATTATAATCCGTTTGATTATTCTACGGATAACATTATGCCATCTTGAATGTACCAACCTCGTTATTTATTTATTTATCAAGTGTTTTACCAGGAAGTAATACATTGAGAGTTACCTCTCGTTTCCAGCATGTCCTGGGCACAGAGTTATAACAGTACATGGTTATATACATGTTGTGTTGTGTCCGTTCTTCAGTTGTACACCTGTGTAAACATTGTTGCAGTTTAGATGATAAAATCAAACCGCGCTCATGCTTCCTAAAAGGATCTTGAAGTAGATCTGCTCTCCCCTCTTGCTGCTGCTGTGATGTGAAGGCGCACCTCCTCCACCAATAACCGTCGTGGGAAGGCTCCAAACGCCAGGTGTCAATGAAAAATAAACACAGAAGTGCACCAACGGGCCAAGATTTATATAATAACAATAAAATAAATAACATGTAAAAACTTACGTATAGGAATATATAGGTCCAGTAGATCAGTGCTCAGGTATCAGTTCCAGTGGGTTCCTAGGCGCAGGGGGTAAGTGCTGAGGCTCACAGATCAGTCCCGCGCGTTGGGGCTGGCTGGCTCTGCACTACTCTGTTGTTACTTCCGGGTTGCGGCTTCTCGCAGGACCCGTGTATAGTAGTCCACCACAATCGCCGGTATTCCAACACACATCCCACTCGAGCGAGCAGAAGGAAATGTCTCTAACTTCTTGTGGGAGGGCTGGAACTTGTTCAACCAAAGGCCTGGATACCAGTGTGAACTCCGCTACGCGTTTCACACAATTCAGTGCTTCATCAGGCGGTGTTTAGGACACCTACAGGGGGGCCTTTTATACAGTCACTCCAAGATGCAAATTAAATAAATAAATAATGTGTATAACGGGCACTATGAGTGCAATGTAGCAGCAGGATTGAGAGAGTGTATAAACACTCATCTAGGGATATTGGTATATCATACAGATAGGTGTATAGTTCCATAAGTACATAATAAGGTATATACAAAATAAATTAATCAATGAATAAACTTTTTAAGGGAGTGCTAAGTTAATGCACTGCTGAAGGCCACCCATGTAAGTGATAAAAACATGGTTGGTCAGGCAATAATACAATAATATCACAAGACCACAATTGATCGCAATAATAAATACAATACTATATATAGAAGATCTAAAGTGAAAAAAGAAAAAAAGCTGGGGGGGCTATAATAAAAAGAAAAAAGGGGAGGAGAAAAGAGGTAGGGGAGGAAAAAGAATATGGAATGGGAAGGGAGGAGAGGGGGAAAGGGGAAGGGGGGTGGGGTAAGGAGGGGAAAAGGGGGGGAAGGGAGGAGAGGGGGGAAAAGGGAATTGGGAAGGGAAGGAGGGTGGAAAAAAGAGAGAGATTTGATACAAGGAAAATAAAAATAAGGGAGGGATTTATGAATACATAAATGAGCGGAGGGAAGGAAAGGAGAAAAACTAGGTGGTCACAGTACAAACACTATTGCCCATCTATCTTAGAAAAGGTGTGAGTTCAATATAGTCATTGAGACCTCCCTGGTATTTTGACTGCAGTGTAAAGATCCAAAATTGCTCTCTTTTGGCAATTTGTAGATCTCTATCTGCTGCTCTTGTATCACCCACAATCCTCTCAACTCCCATATATTGTACACCCATCGTACTACAATTATGTACATCTTTAAAATGGGCCAGGAGGTGAGTGAGGGGTTTGGAGGTGACTTCTAATTTGGGAATATTAGTAATATTACGTAGGTGCTTCATGATGCGCAGCTTCAAATTTCGTTTAGTTCTGCCCACGTATTGCAGTCCGCAACTACACTGCAGTATATATACTACATACGTGGACAGACAATCAATGTAACTCGAAATTTTGTAATTAAGCCCTGTAACATGAGATTTGAAAGATTTGTGCGTTAGCATCTTGGGGCAAATCTTGCACCTGGCGCATCTATGATTTCCCACTACTCCTAATGTATCCCTTAGATCTCTTTTATTGGTTTGTCTGTGCCCTTTAGCAAACTGGGGGCAAGAATAGTTTTAAGGGTTTGTGCTTTTTTTTTTTTTTTTAAACAATAGGTGTTTTTTTTGCAAGAAAGTTTTTTAAAATAGGATCCATAAGTAAAATATGCCAATTGTTGCAGTTTACTGCAGACTTCATGCATCCTCCACTGCTTACCTCTTCTGCAGAAATGGTGTTAACTCCTTCAGTGCCACACTGGCCTCCGAAGCATTGCTTTTCATTGAAGGAGTTCAAGCAAAATGGTACAGTATTTCTGCTTTTTCATCCTGTTTAGTGATGTGGAGACCACAGAGCACTTTGTGTTGGTGCCAATTACAAAATGCTAACGTAAGTGTGGATACACTGGTATTTGTCAGGTGTTCTGACCCTGGATGGGCACTGGGGGATTGCGGAGGATCCTGTCTACAGCACTGGCTCATCAGTGAGCCCAGGTGACTGCAGCAAGAGATTGGGTTCAAATCTAAACACAGAGGAACAGTGCACACTCCTGTTACAGTCCTTCACCGAGAGATTTGTGGATGCATAGCACAGTCTCCCGGCAGAGGTGATGGGAGTGCAGGAGGAGAGGCATAAGGAGGTCAGAAATCAAGGTGGAAACACGCGGCGGACAGCAAAGGCGGCGATGAGTGGAGTCGTTGCGGGGGGTTCCTTCGTCGGCAATGGGTCCCCATGCAGCACCGAAGGACTCAGCGCGGGGGCAGTGGATGCTAGGGCCTGAGGTATGGCTCGAGGGGGGGTAAGACCACAATGTAAAATGGCCGGTCTCCACAACATGCTGCAGCAGCGGGGCGGACCACTCAATGAAAAAGCAGATGGCCCCCATGAAGAACATAGGGGTCATTAATCTGTTGGATCACCAGGAGAATGCTAAGCCCATCCGAGAAGGGGAGAGGAGGGAGGCTAAGGGTTAGTGATCAAGGGGAATGGTGAAGGTTATGCTAGGAGGCGCAGGAGCGAGGGGGGTTAGGTGTTAAAGGGATTCATTTTACACGGAGGGGTAATAAAGGCCCATAGTTGGGGAGGACTCTTAGGACTAGCTGGTATCTGGAGGAGCGAGTTTCTAAAGTAAGGGCACGTAGAGTAATCATAACGGCCATCCCAAAAGGGCAGCACAGGAGGGGGACGATATAAATCCCAGATTTTTAGGACAGAGAGGCTACAATATATCAAGGATTTTAACACACCAGCAGAACGGAATGTATATACACAGTGGAGGAGGATAGGTAGAGGTTAGAGTTAGGCTGGGCGAGAGGCAATACCGCGGCTGTCAGGTGAAAATAGAGACTAGGTTTAGGAAGTTCAACTTGTGAGCCCATCTAGGGCCTAGTTAGGATGTAATACAGGGCTATAATGAGACTATAGGATGGGCGGGGAAGTTCCTTCTTCATGGGCTTCACATCATGGGTAATTAGATAATAAAATAAAAGATACATTAGATCCTAGAGTCTAGAGGGTTTTTGATTAAGAAATTAGAATTTTCTAAGGTTTGGACCATGATGTTAGTAGTAATGGGTAGTCTCAGATGGCTGGGTGGAGGTAGTTGTAAGGTTGAAATTCACGGTTGGTATACATAAGATTTGCATTCTTTGTAATGTTCATTATGGGTTTTTATGCCTAGGTAATAATATTAGTCCGTTATATTGGAAGTTATGTTATGAGTTATAATGCTGGGTATGGTACAGGAGCTGCCCTGCTCGAGCTGTCTTCACACTCCATCCAGTTGATGTGGGGGGTAGCCCCCTCATCACAAACAAAGTCCCTTGGGACGCTGGACACTCTGTGTCTGGATCCTTGGGTCCTGTTATGTCAGGGTCCGGGGAAGAGTCTTTCCTCAAGGGCATATTGTCCAGGTCTCCATTGACCTTTAAAGACCCGGTTAGAGTGTTTCTGTTTCCCTGTCCTTCCCGTTTGTTTGGTTCCCCCTCCAGGCTTGTCGGATTGGTCAAACAAAAAGTCAGAAATGGCGCTATCTATATTAGACTATAAAAGGAAAAAAGCGGAAGTTATTCTTCTACAAGAGACCCATTTCAGTTCGACAAGTCACCCGAAATACTTTGACAAGTAATATAAGCAGTGGTACCTCTCATCTGCTTGTCTTAAAAAAAAAAACAGGAGTAGCAATATTGCTTAACAATAGATTTCCATTTGTCACGGAACAGGTCAAAAGAGATAGGGATGGGAAGTTTCTCATATTAGTAGGTAAGCTACAGGGACAATATTTAACTCTGGCCACCATTTATGCCCCCTGTGAACACGATCCCAAATGTTTTATGTATTTCTTCACTACGCTAGACAGGATAGCAAAAGGTTACACAATAATAGGGGGAGACTTTAATCTGGTACTAGACCTTGAACTGAGTAGTTCGGCCCATTCCAAAAAAAGAAAAACACTGATAAATTCCTTCGTAGTCTTCGAGACAGTCAATTAGCAGATATCTGGAGGGAGCTCCACCCGAGACACGGGTTTTACTTTCTATTCACACACCCATGAAAGCTATAGCAGAATAGACTACTTCTTTGTCTCAAACAGACTGGTCCCGAAGATCTCCGAAACTCTGATCCATGATATTTCATGGTCAGATCACACACCGATAGAACTAAGGTGCTCACAAATTAATCTAGACACACCAGGAGCAAACTGGAAGTTAAATGAGTCAATTATTTAAATCCCAGAGGTATCCCAGAATCTCAAAGTGGAAATAGAACAATTTTTCAGAATCAATATGGAAGGTGTAGAGTCACGTCTTACACTTTGGGAAGCTCATAAGTCAACACTAAGGGGTACTCATCAATATAGCTGTAGGACGCTAAAAGCAAAGAGAAGCTAAATTGACCAAGTTAAGGGCCAAACTGCAAGAACTCTTTGACTTGCATAAACAAACTAGAAGAGCAGATATCCTAAAAGAATTAAAAATGTAAGGCTAGAGCTAAATCTGTTACTTACCTCCCAGGCAGATCAATCCCATAGTTGGTCAAAGAGGAAAAGCTAACAAGCCAGATAACATGCTGGCCCATAAAATTCGGAACAGAATGCCCAATTATAATATACATACGATTCGCAGAAAAGATGGAGTTATGACCTCCAACCCGAAGCTAATTGTTAAAGAATTAAAAAATTACTATGAAGAATTATATGAAGGGAAGAAAGTCTCCCAATGAGCTAAAACGGAGGTGGCCTTAAGGGAGTTCTTAAGAGATTCAGATCTCCTGAGGCAGGGCAGGGAGGAGAGAGAGCAATTGCAGAGAGAGTTTTCTATTGAAGAGGTGTTAGAGGTGATTAAAGATTTGAAGCCCTCTAAAGCCCAAGGCCCTGATGATTTTTCCAATCTGTACTACAAAAAAAATGACAAATTATTATCTCCCCATTTGCTGAGGATGTACTATGCAGTGCTGGCAGGAGGCTTCAGGCTTCTGTCTCCTTGAAGCTACAGACCAATCTCACTAATAAATACAGACATTAAAATGTATTCCAAATTATTAACTAACAGATTGAGTCATATCCTACCCAGACTGGTCCATCCAGACCAGGTGGGCTTTATAACAGGCAGGCGACTGACAACACCAGACATATAATCGATTTGATCGAATTAGCTAACAACTAAAAAGTACCTACAATTGTGTTGAGTTTAGACTCCGAAAAAGCCTGTGATAGGATAGACTGGTCTTACCTTGAAGCCACGCTGAGGGCATTAGGGTTCGGGGGTAGAATTTTAAAGGTGATCCCAGCTCTGTATACCATTCCGACAGCAAAGGTTTTACATCAGGGCTTCCCATCAGAGCTCTTTCCAGTTAAGAGTGGTACAAGACAGGGTTGCCCGATCTCGCCATTGCTGTTCGCATTATGCATGGAACTCCTGGCAGCTCGCTTACGAGGAACCCGGATATCATGTGTCTACAAATGTGAACCTACCTAAAGAAACGGACTGATATCCTTAAATGTTAACTTTAATTGGCAACCCAACGCGATTAAATACCTGGGGGTTCACATTACGAATAGATACCAGACTTTGTATGGGGCGAATTACCCTAAACTGCTACAAACTCTAAAAGGCTATCTGGGGCGGTTGTCAACCTACAGTATATCTTGATTGGGTAGAATATTCTGTTAAAATGAATCTTCTACCTCACCTCTTTTATTTATTTCAAACCCTGCCAGTGCCGGTAGTGCGGGGGGATGTTCACTCCATGCAGACGCCAATATCTAATTTTTATGGAAAGGCAAAACTCCGAGAATTAGAAACATGCTTCTTTAGAGGTCGATTCTGTGCAGGGGGCTGGCAGTACCTTGCTTGCCATCATACTTTCAGGCGGCCCAATTATGACAAATTTAGCAGTGGCACACAGACCCCACGGCTAAATGATGGGTGGCTCTAGAGAGTGAGTGTACCACTAGAAATACAGAATTTGATCTGGTACCCTAAAAGGATGCTTAAATCCATATGTGAGCCGCTTTCCTCAATGACCATTGGCTGTTTGTGAGGCTTCAAAAGCTACAGTAGATGCTCCCTAACCTCGAAAAATTCATTTTTATCCTCATTACTCAATAACACTGACTTTGATCCTGGCCTGAATAGCAGGAATTTCAAAATCTGGGCACAAAAAGGGTATAGCAGACTTAAGGATCTGGAGGGTAGGATTGGAATAAAATCTTGTGAGCAAATTAAATCGGACAAAGACATCCTCAATTCGGAATTTTTTCGGTACCTCCAGATCAGGGCTTATTATAATAAAATTTCTCCAGGTCCGCCATTGACGAATTTTGAGAAAATCTGTATTTTAGAAACAGATACAAGGGGACTAACCTCTCGAATGTACAAAGAAGTGGTCTGTTCTTTGGATGAGAACCCACAGAAGCTCCAATATATAGCTAAATGGGAAGCAGACCTGAGAGAAGA
This sequence comes from Ascaphus truei, assembly GCF_040206685.1. NCBI lineage: Eukaryota > Metazoa > Chordata > Amphibia > Anura > Ascaphidae > Ascaphus > Ascaphus truei. Next base: position 4,167,772 of record NC_134491.1, read on the forward strand.
GTTAGATGAGGAAGAATGGGACAAAATATATGTAGCGACTGCAAAAGCTCAATCTACACAACATTAAAGGAGAACGCATATAAGGTCCTAATGAGGTGGTATCTCACTCGTCTTAAATTATCTACATTTGTTCGAGGTTACTCCCCATTGTGTCCTCAGCAATGTGGAGGGCCAACAGACTTATTGCACATGCTGTGGTCTTGCCCTCGTCTTAAACCTTTATGGGAACAAATTAAAGATTGGCTACAGAGGATTTTGGGCCTCGACATTCCATTGGACCCATGGTTGTTTCTGCTGAACAGACCAATGCAGGGTATATCCAGATCTACTCTCGTTAATTGCCCATTTTGCAACGGCAACGAGGTGCGAGATCGCAGCACTGTGGAAGCTAAATAAGATTCCAACCGTGGCCAAGATTATAAACAGAATTTGGTTTGTATGCCGGATGGAAAAGCTTACAAGTCTAGTTAATCACAGTGGCGATAAAGTTCACAAAGTCTGGTTGCCCTGGCTGGCGCAGACAGACATCCCAGGAGTGAATACCGCCACAGTGTTGTTTTGATGGTTCCAAATGTGTTCTTCTTTTACTAGTGGAAGGAGAGTCCAAGATATAGAGGGACTATAAGACCACACAGGCAAGAAGAGGCAGATAGTCAAAAATCAGACCATTCGGACACTTTCCCTCCCAAACCCCGCTTCCCTTCTTTCCCCCCCTCCCGACCTCCCCCCCCCCTCGTTATTTTATCTGTATTATTTGTTGTGTTAATGTTATTTACAAATGCCGTCTATGGATTTTAATGTATTATTTGTGGAAACCTCAACAAAAATTTAAGTTATAAAAAAAAAAAAGAAATCATGGTGGAAATGTGGAAAATAGTCTTCATCCAATGTTAAGTTCAGTGTTTCTTTCCCCGGTTTTGTAGCAGTCCGAAAGGAAAGTTCTGTGCCTGGAATAATTTGTGTTTTTATTGTGTTTGACTTTCTGCCTAAAAATACATTTTTGCCTTAAATTACTATGCAAGCATACACATTGTATACAAGTTGTGTTATGGTTGAGTTCCTTCAGTTTATTATAACCCCAACAGTATAGGCAAGGTCTGCTTAGCCTTTTATTAGTCCAAGGTGGTTATAACAACCAGGTAGGAGCTTTTAAAGTCCCATGAGAGCGCTATGTGCGATACATTGTTAGTATTGTTTGACCTGCATCCCACATGTGTAATTGCACAGGATAATCAACCCTCATTCTGCGCAGTCTGCAGTGTCATTCTTGAATGAGAGGTGATGGGAAGTGAGGAGACTTTCCCAAGGTCATACAGATTGATTCGTGAACCCTAATTTTGTGCTTGTCACAGCCCCTTTGCATTCACCTCAGAGCTGCCACCTAATCATCATCATCACATGTCACAGCAACACATTGCTTTTCTTTATATTGCTTTGCAATGAAATGTAGACCATGTTTGCCAGCAAAGGGCTTAAGGTGATTACGTATCTGCTGCTGATCCCGCTGTGCATTATAGCCATAAAAACCAGGGGTTAATGGTGTTACTGCGGCACTGTTATAACTTTAGATTAGCATGACCTGGGCTTCAATTAATGAGTACAAACCATCTCTTATTTATGGGTCCATCATAAAGCATGCGAGCAGAGCTGGAGTTATCAGGACCACGAGATGGGGATGTTCCCATGTGTGATACAGCCCTGTCTGCAGGCAGAGGACATCATGCAGTTGCATATGTGCAATAAATACTGTAAGTCTGTTTCACAGGCCTCACATAGCAGGAGATTATCTCTGCCAATAGAAAGAAGAAAGAAGCTTCACTTGTTTTAAATGTGTAGATACGCTCAACCAGCTTTTTTCATTCACTTTCGCATTCACAAAAGCGATTTGATGTTTTGCCTCCACGCCTTTCTCTTTCCCCCATTTCCTTTCTTGCTTCCTCGCTCTGTCTCTCTCACTATTCCTACAACAAAAAAGATCTACCACCGCTCACCTTAATAGGTGTTAGTAATTAATTAAAGAGATTAGTATTACACTACCTATCTACTCCTCTGGACTGAGTGCAATAAATAAGGTTCTGTTTGGATGAATCTATTTCATCCGTTGCGTTTATACAGTTAGGTCCAGAAATAATTGGACACTGATACAAGTTTTGTTATTTCGGCTGTGTACCAAAATAAATTCAAGTTACAGTTAAATAATGAATATGTGCTTAAAGTGCAGTCTATCAGCTTTAATTTGAGGGTATTCACATCCAAATTGGAGGAAGGGTTTAGGAATTACATCTCTTTAATATGTAGCCCCCTCTTTTTCAAGGGACCAAAAGTAATTGGACAATTGACTCAAAAGCTGTTTCATGGACAGGTGTGGGCTATTCCTTCGTTGTGTCATCATCAATTAAGCAGGTAAAAGGTCTGGAGTTGATTCCAGGTGTGGCATTCGCATTTGGAAGCTGTTGCTGTGAACCCACAACATGCGGTCAAAGGAGCTCTCAATGCAAGTGAAACAGGGCATCCTTAGGCTGCCAAGTGAAGAACAATCTCCAGGAGGTAGGCATATCATTATCCAAGTCTATCATAAAGAGAAGACTTCACGAGAGCAAATACAGAGGGTTCACCACAAGGTGCAAACCATTCATAAGCCTCAAGAATAGAAAGGCCAGATTAGACTTTGCCAAACAATATCTAAAAAAGGCAGCCCAGTTTTGGAACAGCATTATTTGGACAGATGAAACTAAGATCAACCTGTACCAGAATGATGGGAAGAAAAAAGTATGGAGAAGGCTTGGAACGGCTCATGAGCCAAAGCTTACCACATCATCTGTAAAACACAGTGGAGGCAGTCTGATGGCATGGGCAAGCATGTGTTCCAATGGCATTGGGTCACTAGTGTTTATTGATGATGTGACAGAAGACAGAAGCAGCCGGATGAATTCTGAAGTGTATAGGGATATATATTTTCTGCTCAGATTCAGCCAAATTCAGCGAAGTTGATTGGATGGCGCTTCACTTTACAGATGGACAATGACCCAAAACATACTGTGAAAGCAATCCAGGAGTTTTTTTAAGGCAAAGAAGTGGAATATTCTGCAATGGCCGAGTCAATCACCTGATCTCAACCCGATCGAGCATGCATTTCACTTGCTGAAGACAAAACTTAAGGCAGAAAGACCCACGAACAAACAACAACTGAAGACAGATGCAGTAAAGGCCTGGCAAAGCATCACAAAGGAGGAAACTCAGCGTTTGGTGATGTCCATGCGTTCCAGACTTCAAGCAGTCAATCCCTGCAAAGAATTCTCGACAAAGTATTAAAAATGAACATTTTATTTATGATTGTGTTAATTTGTCCAATTACATTTGAGCACCCGAAATAAGGGGACTGTGTATGAAAATGGTTGCAATTCTTAAACGTTTCATACGATATTTTTTGTTCAACCCCTTGAATTAAAGCTGAAAGTCTGCACTTCTATTGCATCTCAGTTGTTTCATTTCAAATCCATTGTGGTGGCGTACAGAGCCACAATTATGAAAATTGTGTCATTGTCCAATTATTTCCGGACCTAACTGTATGTCTCTCACTATTCCTTCGTTTTTCTTACGCATTCTCTCTCTGTGTCTCTCACTCTGCCAACTGGAGAATACTGGCGGATTCTGATATCTGAAACCAGATGATCTTGGGCCTGTTGCAGCATGATTTGGGGGGTAATTCCTCCATTTTTTGTCATTGTATTCGTATCAATGGCTCGAGTTTATGCAAAGCTGACATTCTTGCCGGGTCACTTTATGTATGAAGTAATATATACAAATCAACAGTACTTTAATTTAAACTTGCTAACTTTATACCATACTATTGATATATGGACAATGGTTTACATTATATGAATATTGGACCCACTATACACCATGGAGAACACAGATGACTCTATGTTAATCCATCTGTACATTGCTTTAACTGCTGACAATACTACTTTGATTGCTGACACCTATGTTTCCACCTGTGTGGACAATACTGTGAGACCAAGGGAAGCAATCCATGTCTTTGAAGAAACACATGGAACTCCTCTCACTGATCATTCAGATCTTCCGTTATACTTCTCAAGATTAGAAAAATGTTTGACTCAAGGCGTGCGCCTTTGGTGGGACTTAGCCACCCTTGAAAACTATCTAAAGGTTAAAAGGATTTCTAGGGGCCTAAGAATTAAAAAATTACCATCGTTTGGGTTCATAAATAAAGAATTCGAGTCACAGTGGACACAAGTATTAAACGATTGTTCATTTAAACTCATGGAATTTATTATTACATCAAAAATTGAGGAAAAGTTGTCTCTTGAGAGCAATATTAAAGATCTTCAAGACCAATTAGATACATTTCACACTACACAGGAGTTTATAATTAATGATAGAAAATTGTCAGAACATATTAATTCTATAGAGATAGAGATCATGGAACAAAAACAAAAAAATTGAAAGAGATAAGATGGATTATCTACTTAACCAGGTGGACATTTGGCAGAAGCCTAGTCGCCAAACAATACCTACTGGTCGATGGCAACAAGGGTAAACAGAAAATCAAAATCCTAACAATTCTACACCACGAAAATCCATCTTAAAGAATAAAAAAGATACGAAAGAAATATCGAGCGCATCAGATGCTTCTGACAGTGACAATCGATCCTCTGCAGTGTCATTTTCTAGCAATGATCATAAAGATCAAAGAGATAATTGGAAAGAACGAGATCAGAAGGAACAAATGAGACGATATGCCAATAAAGAGAAAACGAATCCACCTTCCTTATTTGCTCAACGTGACACAAAAAACTCCAAAGGACTAGACGGTCAAAGAGAAAATTGGGCCAACAAAAGAAAGACATATCATTAGATAAGATGCACAATAATGTTATTAATATTTCAGGAATTGAATTGACTGACCGTGAACTAGCACTTTTGAACAAGGGGCTTAACTTGGCCCCCCTCTGAAGATTTCAAACTATTTGAAACTACTATAGATTTTCAGAGATTCGTTAGGAAGCTAGTTCTTAAGAAATTCCTTATCATTACCACATATAATGTACGGGCCAGTGTGCCCACTGGGGAGCCATTGGACAATGAGGTGTCCATTTCACCTGATAGGGATTTGGTACCCCTGCCTCCATTGGATCTTCCCAATGAGGGTACACTTTCCTCTTTTGCTGATTTTTGTAGACTACACGACCTGAATGATCTTTGGGAAGAATTTAATGTTGTAGATAATATTGATGTCATCTTTTCTTACAGGTTCTATTGACTCTGGATTGAGGAAAAAATCTTTGAACAACTCGTTGAACAAGATTTTAAAATACTGGCTAAAGGGTTCAGATTTTCAACACATAGTCATAACAATATGACCAGTGATGAAATAGCTACATTGAAGATTTTGAAAAACAACAAAACATTTGTTATTAAGAATGCAGATAAGGGAGGAGCTACAGTTGTCCAGAATATCGATGACTATAGTAATGAAACCCGTAGACAATTATCAGATCACGATTCATATTTGAAATTACAAAGTGACCCAACCAGTATTTTTCTCTCACAGTTGAAAAATTTCCTTGATCTGGGAGTTTTGTTACATGTGATTAAAGATTAAGAAAGAGCCTTTCTGTTTCTTGCCGATCCTGTTGTCCCTATCTTTCACCATCTCCCAAAGATCCAGAAGTCTCTGATCTGGCCTCCTGGCAGGCCCATCATATCGAGCATTGGATCTTTGCGAGATGGTCTATCAAGATTGTGACAAACGGCTTACTCCGGGGCTCTGCCGTCGGTCCGGGACTGTTAGAACACGGTCTTTTAGGGTAGGTTAAATGACGAGGTGTAACATGCTGTTCCTTTAAACAGGCTATGCCTGGTTTATTCAGTCCCAGGCACTGAGACTGCCACAGTGCATACAAGAGAAACACAAGCAAAACAAAAGCCTGCTCACCTGAGCGATAACTTAACTAAGGTTTCCCTGACTCAGGGTTGGAGTGGTTTTTCCACTTCTAACAACAAAAATAAGGAACTTTGCAGTTTTAGAAACAAGGAGCAAAATGATTTAACCTGTTTGGGGAGAGGCTTTTCCCCTCTCTGCTTCCAGCAGACTTCCTGCCTCCAGGCTCTTGGGGAGAGGGAAGAGGAACCAGGAAATCAGTCTTAAATACCTTATTTCCAACTAGCAGGACAGGTGACAGAAATCAGGCAGCAGACAAACTCTGGTCTGAATCCCTCATCCCTCAGTTCCAGCACTTGCCAAACTGTGGGATGGAGTGCATGTATTATGAGGCTGCACTTTCCAGCCTAAACAGGATAGAAACTGTTCAGTATCCTGGGAGCCCTATATATGGAATTTATTACCATCCCCTGGTTTCTGTCACAAGATATATTGATCGGTTTCTGCAACTCCTGGTTGTACCGCTTGCGCTCACCACGAACAAGGCGGGACCACGGTACTGAGGTGGGAAAGTTTGAAACTGTGCACCCACAGCAACGGAGGCACGCCTGGAGGGTGGATAGTCAAGATCGCCGGGTCTGGGCTGGAGAGAGTGGGTTAGTCTTAATACTTGCCGAGGTCGTAGGTAGGTGCCAGGAGAGTAGTAAGTGTCCAGAGTGCAGTGGTCTGGGGTTGGAGTCAGTAGGAAGGTAGTTGGTCCGATAACCGTGGTCAGGGATGGAAAATAGTGGATGGTCAGAGGCAAGCCGGGTCGGTAATCCAGAGAGTGGTCCTAAAGTCAAACCGGGTCGGTACACAGGAGAGATAAGCAGCAGAGGGTTAAGCACAACAGGAACAAGGCAAGACAGGGACGTGGGAACACAAGGCTACCATGAACTATGCTCAGTCAAAGAATGAAAGGAAAGGCCGAGCAAATATAGGAGAGCTGGACGAATAGGACTGAGGGGGGGAGCGGAGGTGCGGCCTCCGCGGAAGCAGGGATAGGCTGCAAGGTGCAGGAGACAGGTGGGAGAGAGATTAGTGTTGACGCGCAACTGGGGAGCGGTGCACACGTATCACGGGGCGAAGCCAAGCTCTGATCCTTGAAAGCCCTCCGTGGGCGCACGCGCTCTGTAAGGTGCGCGGAGGGCTGTACAGCAGGAGGCAAGGAGGAAGCGCGCCGCGAAGAACGTGCTCTCTGACCGCTTGCAGCGGGATGATGTGCAGCAGGAGATAGGGAGGTGTGTTCCCCGATTCCTTACACTGGTACATCAATTACCGTCATATTTAAGAGACTCCACGGATCTTCTCAATGCCCTTGACAGTTTCACTCGGTTACACACTTACACTTTTGTAACACTTGACGTCACATCGCTTTATACTATTATTAATCACAGAAAGAAAAGTATGCGCAGTCTCAAACATCCCTCTGTATTCAGAAAACGATGGTATCCCTCTGCTGCTCCCCCTCTCCCGTGATCAGCGGGGTCAAACCGGAACACATACACAAAAAAGAAGCACAAAAAAAAGGAAAAACCATCAGTCAAAATTGAAAAACTTTATAAATTAACTCAATATTACATACAGTAGAAATCACACAAATATATTACATGATATAATAAAAAGATCCTGATAGATCTAAAACCCACACAGTCACCTCTTGGGTGACGCCATCACACAGTGGGGAGTAGACGTGACAACGGAAGCCCAGCCAGCTGCGGATTCTCACCAGTCCTGCACGGGGTGTGTTCCCTTTCACATGTAAGCAGGAACATCTCTTTTTTCTCCCTGAAATTTTCAATCTATAGTTCTGAGGGGGTTGTGATTTGGGAATATTCTTTTAGTGCATAAACTATTATTAATCACCAACACGGCATTTCTGCCATTCAATATTTTTTAGACGCCTCGTACACTTCACCTTCATTGTTGAATCTATTTTATTTTTTATTAACGATCATCATCTGTTTGGCAGATCATATATATATATATATATATATATATATATATATATATATATATATATATATATATATATTGCTCAAATTATAGTATATGTTTCCCAATTATATCTTTGGAACATATTTGGTTCAATTCTTTATTAAATAATCATGTTCCCATATATACATACGTAATTTTTTATATAATGAGACATTTAATATAAATAGGGACCTCATTCTGTTTTTATATGATATATATCCTTACAGGAGATATTTATCTTTTAATTTAATTTTTTTTTATATTATATATTTTTTTGTTTTCTAGTAACATAGTTGATAATTTGATTGATAGATACTAGCTAATGGTTTATACATAGTTTTCTTTTGTCACTTTTTTGCTTGGTTACTGGACTATTATTATTACTACTTTTTCTACACGGTTTTCCCCCACTTTTGTTTATGTTATTGATTGTATCTTGTGTGTCCGGCACTTGTTGACCGTTGCTGGGGGTAACCGCCACTGGTGCGTCGTCATGCACCGTCCGTAGAGGTTTCTTCCATTTGGGGCGGAGTTTCCGTCTTGGAACTGCTACAAGTGCCGGCACCTTCGAGACGAACATTACTCTCTGACAAAGTTCACGGATGCACGAAACGCGTCGGAGGTTCTTCTCGAGGTTCCCGTTTTCAAATAAAGTACCCTTTTAGTGACCTGGCAGTTGTCAGCTTTTTCTTTGTTTTTGGTACGCATCGACTTCCCTTGTTTGGAACGCAGTGCACGGTCGCATCATCCCACCTGGGAGAACCCGTTCCTGTTGTCGCCATTGGACTGTTCGCACGCCTATCCAGGAAGCTGTTCACACTAAGAAGCAGTGAGTACTCTCTGTTTTCCACAGAAACTTATATCAAAGGTCTAGCTCCAATGACTTATATATTAGCTATTTTGGGGGCCAGGATAGCCATTTCGGTGGCTTTTTCAGACATCCTCAATGTGCTTATTTCATATTATAGCCTTATATGGGAGCATCATTTGACCGGATACTACATTATCATATTGGAGAGACACAAATTATTTTTCCAGGATGACAAACATCGAACATTTTTATTTATGAAGCAAGAGCTACTGATACTTTAAGCTATGTGCCATGAACATATTTTTGCACGCTCTAGAGCCCTGATTTAGGGGGTCATGTCTCCGTTTTTCTTCTGTTGCAGCATAGGAATGAAAAGAAAAGACCATTCTAGGCGACTTAAACCGTTTTCTGCATTAGCAAAAAATATGTTATTTAAGTGAAGGCACTGCTAGAGGGAGCCTCATTATCCTTCCTCTGGCATGAAAGGGTTAATGCTTCATGTACTCTTTTCTCGACTCTTGGACTGGATTCGTGAATAAAAGAGCCGTCAGTTTCTATCCAGTCTTCAGTCTCGGCCGTGTAAAGATGTAGGCCAATTCACAATGCAAATGCTGTTTTTTTTTTTTTTTTTTAAACCTCCTTCCACCCATTCCTCATTCCTCCCCATCTCACTCTTTCAAATATTGTTATGTCACCCAGCAGCACCGCGCTGTTCCGACAGCGCTTTCAGCACCTATCCACATTACCGCAAGGCTTCTCCTTCACATCCAGCGTCGTCCCTTCCAAACTCACTCCCGACAAGCGTCTCGCCTCACGGACTATAAGAGCTGACAGCGCAGATCTTGCAATTTATTTATTTTTTTCTTGCCAAAGGCCTTGGTCAGATATACTCCTCTATGTCACAAGGATGTCAGCAAACACAACCCTTACCTTTCAGAACTGCTTGTAATGTCTTAATTGGCATTTACAAGTGACATTTCCAATGTGTGCGCTTGGACTGACCGGAGAACACTCAAAGAAACACTGCATATAAGGAACGGGAAAGATATCCTTTTTATGTTATTCCGCAACTGCTACTATTTTGTTATTTTTATTTTATTCTTATGCAGCTCTGGCCGTTTATGCAGCACTTTACATTATAAATATATGAATGGCAGTTAAGGCGTGCTAAAGCTTGGCACCCTTTTGTGGATCTGCACCTAAGTGCTTCACGGGAAGGTTTACTCCGAAGTAAATGTGAAGGGGTATTAATGCATAGCCGTAGAGAAGGCGAGACCATAAGGGCTAAATTGTCCCTTGAAGAGATGGGTTGTGAATGAAGTCTGGAAGAATGGGATGCTGGGGCAGTTTCAGAGCTGGGGGTCATTTCGGGAGAGAGGTTTCAGGAGTGAGGGACACATGTGCCAGAAAGGAAAGCGCCCGAGATCAGACCTGGGGATGTAGTGAGAGATAACGGCGGAAATATAAGGAAGAGTACAGAAGGAAAACGCAGGCCTTTTTGTGGATGGGAAACAGTGTTCTTGTGGTGGGCGAGGGGGTTACTTTTTTTCTCTTATCATTTACCTGGAAAAGTGATTCTCATTTTCACTTGTGTCCTGGGAACATTCCAAAGCAGCAGATAAATACGTTTCATTGTTTAAAGTGGGGGCAACATACTGTGTGCATGTCCAAAACCGAGGCAGAATGCCATCTCTACCACAGAATAAAGACCAGCATTATTTACCACAAGCTGTTCTTGCAGTCTTTGTGATCCTGGCACAAAATTAAAGGTCAAGTCATCTGATAATAAAAGCGGAATTTCTTGAAATTGAAAAGACTGCAGTTTAAAGCAGCTCAGACTATGGCTGCACATCCAGCCTTCCAAAGCAGCTCTGTATTTCTGCATATCACCGTCAGGGGTCGCCACCAACAGGTCAGGTTTTTGGTATATCCCTGCTTCAGCACAGGTGGCTCAGTCGTTGACTGAGCCACCTGTGCTGAAGTAGGGATTCCTAAAAACCTGACCTGTTGGTGGCCCTTGAGGACTGGAGTTGGCCACCCCTGATTTACAGCCTAGTCGTAAAGTTTACAGCAGCAAGCTGTTCTCCTCTGCAAAATAGTGCTTAAAACATACTAGAGTCACTTTGGGGCCACAACCCAATTTTAACCCAGTTTTACTGCTGATAGCTGCTTATTTCTCCCAACTGTGCAGACATTTTTGCATGGCCCCATTAGGTCCCTTCCGCTTTCCTCGTTAGGCAGTAAGCCTATTTGATGGTGGAGAAAAATCTTTTTAACATTCAAAACCACAGAGTGTGGAAAGGAAGAAAATACAGACTGCATCCATCACCGAGGGGGGAGAAGAGAGAGGAACGAGCAGAAACCAATTGTCACAAATAAAACATCATCTCTCTAATTAGTTCATTTACATTTTATAAATTAAGGGTGAAATTCAGGCTGGAAGTAAACCCAGCAATATATCTTGGAATTATGGGACCTGTATTTGTATCTGTTAAATTGAGGTTCATTAGGAATGTAGATGCTGTTTGTTTTATCTGTCAAAAACTTTCCCCCCTCTGCCCCCACTCTCTCTCTTTTTTTTATCCTCCTCAAAAACACATAAATAAGTAGAATTCTTAGATGCTCGTTTTCTCCCTTGCATTTATCATCTAAATAACAGCCTCGCCAAGATGGCATCCCCATAATAAACTCTCTTCGGTAGAGTGATGGGTAATGAAGCTTGCTTGTGAATGCAGTAGGAAAAAAAAAAAAGTTGTTACGCGAAATGCGTGAATATTATAAGGGCTCTGAAACCGGTGGACTTTGCCCATCATCAATCTTTTTAGTAGGCTTTTATATATCGGAATATTTTGATAGATGACGGAGTAATTGAGTTATCTATCTTTCTAACTATCAGAGTTGCATAAAAATTATTCTCACACGCTGGCGAATATTAAATGTATTAGGTGTCCAGTTAATTTTTCATACAAAGGGGACAATAAGTGAAGGCGGTTTTATTTATTGCTGCATAAACACCACGTAATACGGGTTGAAGATGGTAATTTGGGGTCGCTGTTCCCTGGCATGTTCATTGACGAATTGTAGCTTGTTTTTAGGGAGAAGTTGCCTGTTAACCTTTTCAATGGCAGAAGGACCTAGCAAGGCACAGCAGCAGAGAGTTCATACGCTGGAACAAAGCCGCTTATATCCCAGGAGATATATATATATATATATATGTATGTATATATCTATATATATAGACAGTGTTCGACAAACCTATACATTTGCTCGCCCCGGGCGAGTGGCTTTAACCCCCGGGCGAGTAAATATTGGCCCAAGCAGCACACGTTTGGTACTAGGTGGCGAGTAGATTTTTTTGTGTGGCGAGTAGATTTTTTGGTGATTTGTCAACCACTGTATATAGATATATACAGTGTTCGACAAACCTATACATTTGCACGCCCCGGGCGAGTGGATTTAACATCGTGGCGAGCTCCTATTGGCCCAAGCAGCACACGTGTGGTACTAGGTGGCGAGTAGATTTTTTTGTTTGGCGAGTAGATTTTTTGGTGATTTGTCGACCACTGGATATATATATATATATATATATATATATCCGGTATATCCAGTATATATATATATATATATATATAGTGGGTTCATGTGACCGGTGTCTCCGGCAGTGATGGGCAATGTATGACCTGTAAGTGGCCCCGTACAGCCTCGGTACAGTGCTTGCCTTTTAATGGTGTTTCTTTAGTAATTCAATGTATTTGGTCTCTTGCAGCCTCCGATCATTGTGAGGGTTGTATACTGTATGTACAATTGTATGTGTGTATAAATATATACATGTGTATTTTCTGTTCTTGTCCCTTAGCCTGTATGTGTGTAGTGAGCCCAACATAAACCCTGATGAAGATGATCATGACACTGACTTTATAACTGGATTTCTGCACTGGCTGAGCTAAATCCTCCCTCTATTGTATTACACATTTGTATTAAGAGTTGGTTATCACTTGTTACCAGGACCGTTTCCAACCACCATAGCACAGTCTTCCTGTTTTATCACCTCTATCCAGCTGATTACTTGTCGCAGGGTCTGTGGGTTTTGAGACATAATTCCTATATTCCACCCTTATTTTCAGGTGCTCATATCTCTTTTTATAGGGACACTGTGTCTTCCTTATTCTTGATACATGTCACAAAATGAGTGACGTGAAGTGCCAAACTGGGTTTAAAGAAAACACATGATCAATATGTTTGCAGATCCCACTGAACGAATGTCACTTTAATCATGATTCTTCCTGGAGTGGCCTGCAATGTGCTGCTTTTCCATACCCTGCTCTGCAAAGCCGTGCAGTCCCTTCTAGTAATCAAGACTGTATCTGTATCTATCAGACACGGAATACATGGACTGTGCAGCGTTTAGTATACTGTACTATGCAGTATATTGCGTGAGAACTGTAATAACTGCTTCCCACTGTGTAACAATGTCATCTTTCTTTATATAAGTATATTGAACATTCACAGGTCAGCACCTGCTTCACACATGTTGTTTTCTTTATATTTAACTAGAGATATGTTGCAGTGTTCTTACTTTCTAAGACCAGTACTTATTTGGGAGGGGTGATGGGGAGAATATGTGAAACACCCAGTGAAACATGAGTCTTGTTCATTGTATGGTGCTGTTGAGAATCTCTGGTGTATCTACAGTATTTGTAGATAATATGTTTGCAATGATGTGGGGTCCCCGTTTCTTTATAATCCATAGTAAGAACATTTAGGATAATCTTCCCCCGCAGTACCAGCTTCTCTATTGGCATTTGGTGTGGATTAGGGGGCATATCTGGCGTCACTGTTATTATGTTTGGAGAGTTCCCTTAACGATTTCCCATGCTTTTATCCTGTATGCCAGGGACATTTTTAATTAGTTGAAACTTTTCCTTTACACTTTGTACGGCTTAATATTGCGGATTATTAATTTACATCACAGAGGTACAAAAGTTGTATTGCTCATTCAAAATGCCATGATAAAGCTGGCATAGTGTCGCAATTGAGGTTTTATTGTATTTGTAAGACAATTGCACCTTCAGACATGCAGTATGCCAGATAGTAGCAGTTAGGCTTTTTAATATTGAAAGTGTTAGACATTTTAAGGTTGGGTTCTTCTAGTGATTCAGCAACTCACAGCCATCCAACTCCCATTTTATATAGCAGAGGAAACCATGTCTGGAATATGGTAAATAAAGCATGGGGAACTCCAGACACTGGGAAGGCTTAGTGCAAGGAGGCTGGAGTGCAGAATGAGGTGTGAAATGAAATAGCCACGGAGACACCGGCTTAGCTAATAGACAGCAGTCAGATAGAATATAGCAGCGCCTCCCCTGATTGAAACGTTTGTGTGCTTGAGAGCAATGAGGGGTGCGTACATATCCGCACCTGCTAGGAAATACATTTGACGGGCACAAGAGCAGAACGCAGGCAGCAACCCAACAAGACGCATAATTGAATGCAGAGGTGTAAAAGTGAACGGACCCTTTAGAAGGATTCAAGATTGATGGCCCTTTGAGCATATTGTATTCAAGAAGTAAAAATACTAATGAATGGTTGCATAAAACAAAATGTGAATCAATACCAAATATTTACATTTATTTAATTGTGCGCTTTCATTTTGTGTGGATGGGGTTAGAGGACATTTGGGGGTAGGCAGGTTGTCGGCAACTATAATTATTAGGGCGGGTTCCAATTATCCTGGTTCTAACAATGTGAAAGTGCAAAGTAGTGTTGGAAAGAAGCCATGCATAGTATTGGTCCATGTTGCTTCACATTCATAATTGTGTCAGGTTTTTATTTCTAAATAGGCAGTATGCTAATTATTTATCTATAAAAAAAAAAAAATACTACTTTTCTTTAAAAGTTGAAAGTGTAGGTTTGTAAATAAATAGAAACGTGCCCCTATGCACCTCCTTTTTCTAAGCAATGTAACCGCGCCGTCTTATCAGTGCGTTTCTCAACCCCTCTTCCAGGTTTCACTTTTTCTGTTCCTGGATTTTTTCACCTCGTTTTTAATCTGACGGAGAAATGATTTCCCTACAGGAAAGATCATTTTACTGCCAGTATATATACTGTATATATGCACAGTTTTATTATTTTGTGTTTGTTTCTTAAATAGCAATGCCTTCCAAAGTTCATTTACAGCTCCCTCCATATGGTGATGTGGCTTCTTTTTTTCTTTTCTTTTTTTGCACTCTTTTCAACATTTCTCAAAGGTTGAAGGCACTTTTTCTATTTTGCATTTTCTTTCCCTTCTGTGATTTTCCTGGTAATCCATTTTGTCCTCATTTTTGTCCAGCCATGTGATGGTTTGTTTTTTGAGCTTCGGTATTTCCGAACTGAAAAGTGTAACAGAAATACTAAAAACATGATACAAGTAATGTGTCAGGACGAGCAGTTTGAAAATGCACAAAAATAATAATAATATTTTTGAGTTTGGCTGCAGAGGTCCTGAAACCTTCACCTTCACTTGTAATCCCTCCTCAATTCCAGAATGCGGTGACACCCCTGTCCTTTGCACCCACACTTCCTCTGTTTCATAAACTCTGTCGTTCACCAAGAGGCAATCCGCCCCAGGAGAGTGTGCGCGGACCTTGGCTGCCTGGAACAGGCATGTCTCTTCAGGTTTCGTTATTGCAGCCTGACGCCTAGTTAGTTCTTATCAGGACTAATACCATGTGAAGCACTGGGCTTCCACTCGTCACACAAGCCAACATCAAGATCTTTTCCGTCTGACGGAAATCGCTCAAGGCAGAGCAGTGTCCCTCCACGCTGCCAGAAATGCATCTTCCATAGCTCCTTCCTTGCCACTTCCAACTAGACTCACCAGTTCCAGCTCGACGCATTCCCTGCTGGTTTTGATACCTACTGTTGAATCTGCATGAAACCATTATGCATAGATTAGCTTTCAATAGTAGGGTCTGGAGAAGGGGCCTGTAGGATTTTTGCTTTTTACTCATAGTTACATTTTTATCATGAAAGATACATGGATACATTTAATTTTCAAGTAGAGAACGTCCTGAGAAGATATAGGGAGAGGAAGTGGCCCAAGATCACATGGTTTGTAAGTGTATGGAATTAAACCCGCAACTTGTTTATTTGAGGCCAACGTCTTAGGCTGCGTTTATAGTCCTGGCTACAGCGACGGCATGCAGCCGCAAAGCAACTCAATGTAGTCCGTAGCGACCACCCATAGTGACCAAAATCGCTGTATTCAAAAGATTTTGAGATTTCCAGAGACAGCCGCACCACGTGACTGGCAGCAGCCAATCACATAGCCTCTTGCCGCCAGCGACATCGCACACCAGTGTGCAACTTTGGCGACGTGTGACGTCACGGGTCGCGCCGCTGTAGCCAGTACTATAAGTGTAATCTTAACCACACCATGCCACTCTTTCTCCTGTCGGTATCAGAAGGAGAGAGAGCCCACTCAATAAACAGACTCACGGTCTTAGTAGCGGTTTCTTCTTGAGACTCATTTTGTAATGAAAACCAGTTGCCTTTAATTTAAAAGAATCGGGCAGTACATCCATAAAAGCAACATTTCAGGCCCACGGACCTCTCATCAGGTTGGCATAACGCCATCTGTTGGGCTGAAACGCCTCTTTTTTTTGGATTTATTGCCTGATTCCTTTAAATTAAAGGCAATTGATTTTCACTACAAAGTGATTTCAATGAAACTGCTACTAAGACCGTGAGTCTGTTTATTGAGTGGGTTCTCTCTCTCTCTCTCTCTCTCTCTCTCTCTCTCTCTCTCTCTCTCTCTCTCTCTCTCTCTCTCTCTCTCTCACCTCTTTTGAACAAAATTATAATTTTTTCCTATAAAGTTTTTTTTTTTTTTTTTCCCTCAGTGTGATATCTATGATTCCTATTTTTTCCTCTGTGTATCAGTAATATCTTTATATTTTTGGGGTGTAATTTGTCCAATTTAATATGTCACATCCGACAGAAACCAATAGAGATACAGGCAATAAATATGTAGGTTAAAACATATAAAGAATTTGTTCTCACCAGTATCTTTTCACCTTTCTGTTAATCAGATTTTTTTCACTACTAAAAACTGGTATTTAGTAAAAAGACACTACACACAGAGCTGGTTTCTGCGTATATCGAATGACCATGTCTTAAGCATTCCCCAGTACTGAAATGATGAAGAAATACATCACATTCCTTTTTGCTAACGTTGTTCTATTGAGAGATCAAATCTGCAATCATTATTATTTTAGCATCATTTAACTAATAGACTCCACCATAAAATAATAGAACATACAAGTTAGCACATACGGTATGGATTAGAAACCTTTTACTCCAGGGAGTTTTCCATCAGTATGGAAGATATTGCCGACATTCGGCAGTTGCTACCGGTGCGGCTGCACAGGCCCCCCCTGTGCCTTAAGGCTCTAGCTCTGGGCCGGTATCATCCTGAGCTTCTCCATGTCAATGGCAGGCTGTCATCGTGCCCCCCTGATGTCCTCTGATCCTTTGCCCCTCCTGTGATCCCTCCTGTGTCCTCCTTGATTTACTTAAGGAGGTGTTTTTTTGTTTTTTTTAATCTGGTTAGATTTTGATATCTTTGATATGTGGTGTGGCTAATTAATAATGTTTCTTTATTTTGAATCCGGAGTGCTGATTTTTTTTTTTTTTTTAATAGCCCTTTATTAGGACCCCGGTTATAGCTGCACTTGTTTAATTTATAACCGTTGATCCATAATTAGTGTGTGGGATTACTGATATATATGACTGAAATATTTGTGAGATGGTGTGTGTGTATTTAAGTTCTTTTAAAAAAACATAGTACAGGCATGCCCCGGTTTAAGGACACTCACTTTAAGTACACTCGCGAGTAAGTACATATCACCCAATAGACAAACGGCAGGTCACGCATGCGCCTGTCAGCACGTTCTGAACAGCAATATCGGCTCCCTACCTGTACCGAAGCTGTGCGCAAGCGAGGAGACTATAGAGCCTGTTACACATGCGTTATCTACATCAGTTATGCACGTATATGATGATTGCAGTACAGTACATGCATCGATAAGTGGGGAAAAGGGAGTGCTTCACTTTAAGTACATTTTCGCTTTACATACATGCTCCGGTCCCATTGTGTATGTTAATGCGGGGTATGCCTGTACACCTAATTTCCAAGCATAGGAGATAATTTATACATTAGCTGTTGATAAATACTTTATTTGGTGTTCACTATTATCAGTCCCTAGCCACGTTTTGTGGACAGTACCGATAATAGTGGCCATGGGACAGGGGGAGCTAACGGGATATCACACACGGTCCTGCATTTGCTAAAGCTGGTCCTGCAGTGTCCATCCCTCTGTTTCTGGTAACATTCTTCAGTCACTCGCCCATGATTACATAACATTGGTCATGTCTTCATTTACTGTGACCCTTCTAAAAGACATTTTTTGAGCATCCCCCAACTCTACAATACGTCACTGGCTCATAAGCCTTCCAGATATTTTGCAGCTTTGCCTTTCATCTGATAACTTGGCTATTCTATTATATTTGTATCTGTTTAAAGCATTTCTCAGATACAATTAAAGTATCACTAGCATTAGATTACCCAGGTTATTACAGGCTCTCATTTCATCTGCTTCGGAAAGATGAAAGGCTAATTGACCTCACTGGAGTTTGAACCTTTGACCTTGAGGTCATCGAAACATTTTAGGCAGGAGCTTTATAGGTGCAGTATGTAGTTCATATTGCAGTGAGTCATCCCTTTCCCTACACCAGCCCAGAGGTTTCCGCTTGTATTGTTTACATTTTTGGGAATGGAATAAGGTATTCCATAAGGCTGTATTCTGCATGATAGTCATACACACGTGATATACAAATGTGACACGAAGAAAACATTAAAGAAACCTAGAAGCTCCCATGCTGATGCTTTGCCATCAATGGGTTTAATTCTGTACATGACGTCTTGTGTATGCTCTGGTTCATGTGTCACAAAGAATTATAAAGCAAGAAACAAATCTAAACTTAAGTATGCGGAGGAAATGACAAAAACAATTCTAGATGTGAAAATGTCAAAATGGGAACATGTTCGGCTATGAAACAAAAACTCTTAATGTAAGCAAACGTAGGCTGTAAAAAAAATCTAAGCATAAAAAATGGGAATGTAAAGATATTTGGAATGTTAAAGAAAAATGGAACAAATAAGAAAATGTCAATCGATTTGTAACAACTTGGACACAGAAATAGAATTGTAATTGTTGAAAAATTAAACGTGACATTTAAGCAAAACAATATAAAAAAAACGTTTTTAAAGAGGGATTACAATATACCGGTATCTAACATTATGTTAATCTAACATTAACGTGATGTTAAAGCTGCAGTCTAAGCAATATCCTACATGTGTGTATTTTTAATATATAAATCAGTTCTATGAGAAAATACTTGTAGCATTTAAAAAAAATAAATTTAAAGACATTTTTAATGTTTCAAATGTAGGAAGCATTTTTGTTTCTATAGAAACCATTTCCACAGTCACAGCCCCTTCCCTTCTGATAGGCTCTGGCTCTTGAGCGCCGCCTTCTCTCTAGCAGTACACCAATTGTATCTAGTAACTGCCCAGTCACATGATATTGCTGGACTACATTGCCCACAATGCTGTGCAAGAACTGAATTAAATAACCCTGAGCAAGCGATCAATTGCAGGAGAACGAATCGATCTGGAACTTAGCTAATCACTTATCACTGATTGTATTGATGCAAAAATTGAATGGAAAAAATATCTCTTTTTTTTAAAACGGCAGCTTGAACTGCAGCTTTAAAGGCATGAGACACGCACAAGTATATATATATATATATATATATATAAACAGCATGCATTGGCTTGAGGATTGGCTTGTGTAATACGAGCTTGAGACAAAAGGTGGCACTGAGTGCTCATTTGCATGTCATTTCCCAGAATCCCTTGCTGCAGTGGAAGCGCTGTATGCTGGGTGACAATGGGGAAAGACAGGGTTGCAGACCTGTCTAAGACATGCAAATGAACATACAGTAATATTTACAGTTGCTATATATATATATATATATATATATATATATATGTGTATATATATATATATATATCAGCGATGTGCAGTTTGTCAGCTGTTTGTGTCTGTACTGCTATTATTACTTGTTATTTTGCTATAGCACCACCCATGCAGTACTTTAGGCCAGGGAAATAGGAACACATTACATAGATAAAAGGACTGAAGTCATCGTAAATATTAGGGATTCCCTGCGCTAAAGAGCTTACTGTCTGTAATACAAGATACTGAGAAACCGTATATAGTCATATTCGTGTTTGGCAGCTAAGCACATAGCAAGGAATGTGAGACTGAGCCACTGATTGAGCCACCTGTATTGAAGCAGGGATTTCCTGAAAACCTGACCTGTTGGGGTTTTGAGGACTAAAGTTGAGCCCTTCTGGTGTAAAGGACAAAGCAAAGGGCTACAGACATGTCCCTGCCTCCTCTGTTTAACCCTGTGCTGCCTCCAGCTGATTCCTACTTCAGCTTTTTTAAGCTGTGCATTATTAGGCATAACATCGCGGGCCCCTCTGGCAGAGACGGGGGTGCACCTGGTGTAAGACAATGAGAGCGGCAACGCCGCTGTCCTGACTTAATCAGCTGCAGAATTTGTACACTGCACGTGTCATAGCTGCAAATGTTAGCCCTTTAATAGAAGCTTGAAAAGGTTAGATCTGATAAAAGCCGTCAGCAGTGCAGGAAAGTGATTTATGAGGATGTAATGACACAAAAATGCCTCATTTATCATTCATATGCAGATAGGTTAACGTCTTCATGTCATACTTTTAAAAACCGGACCGCTTAGAATTGTCAAAATAGGTGCTTAATTACCCTTTATGCCTTTCATTCTGAATGACTTTTGTTCGAATTTTGGTCATTTTCTCTCAGATTAATTTTCACATTTTCAGATGGTTTCACTTAAAGACATTTATATTTCAGATTTTTTTCAGCTGTGCATTACCCGGCTTTTTTTGATGTTTTATTAGCTAAAGCTGCTGGGGAGGGGACGTTGCGTCTTTGCTAGTTACTTTAATTTTTGAGTTTATGTTTTGTTACAAGATAAATGGGGTGGATAAACAGCGATCATTTTGTTGTCAGTTTCTTTCTTTTAATATACCATATATTTCCCTCACAGTTTGCATATAAGAGCCATGTTGCCTTTGAGCCGAGTCCAAAACGTGGCCTATATTATTTAATGTTTTATCAAATGATCACTCTCTTTATAAGATCGAAACCTTGTTGGGGCGGAAAAATATTTATTTTCAAGAGCTGTTAAAATTAATCTGTGGTTTTTTTTTATGCCCACATTTTATTGAAACGTTTTTTCTTCCGTAGTGACGCATATCGAGGAATGTGCCAGGGCCTCCCCATATGTCCTTCCAATCTTCTGCTTCTAATTCCTTCCCTAACGCTTTCTCCAATTGTACCGTGTATGTATCTTTTACTTCAGCATCAGGGGGATCTAAGTCTATACACCGTAGACGTTACATTGGTAACTGTAGTTGCCGAACAGCACAATAACTCAAAAAGTTGTAAGATGCTTCAGTAGTGGCCCACCAAGAACAATGTGTCATCATTGGAGATATCTCCGATACTCAGAGGTACCCATACTCAATTTTTCTTTGAGGTTATCAAAAGTAATAACTGTGTTATTTTGTATGATATCTCTTAGCCAAAGTATTCCAGCAGACTTCCACCTCTTATAATCCTCCTTTTGCATGCCTGGAGGAAAGCAAGGGTTTTGGAAACGTCGGGTCATAGACAGTGGGATTTTGGTTAGGTCATATCATCTAGCAGCATAAAAGAACACGTTAGCGATGGTCAGATGCCGCAAGCTTGCGACATATCTTCTGCTTCTTGGGCAACCAGAGAATATCGCTTATTTTATTTGTTTTAAATAGTGTATCCTCAATATCTCCCCAGCTTTTAGTCATAAAGCCTGTATGCCAGAATATCTGTAGACCTAATTGAGTTGCCTTATAATATCTAACAATATTTATCATTGCAAGCCCACCCCTTTATTTGGGAATGATCAGTATTTTCTAAAACCGTATTGTACCAAGCTCCTGCAAATGAAACCTTTTTTTCTGCCTGTGCTTGTCCCATGGGAAAGAAAAAGCATACCACCCATGCAGTCTTTTCACAACAAAACAGTTCGTTGCTGAGATTGAAAACGGCAGTTTCTTAAAACGTTCCAAGTAAAACAAAAAAGGAAAGACATACTGTATCTAACAAATGAATGGAAATGAATACACCAGTAACTGATGTTTGTGACCAGATTGCCTTAAATTGGGGGCGGCCAACTCCAGTCCTCAGTGGCCACCAACAGGTCAGGTTTTACGTATATCTCTGCTTCAGCACAGGTGGTGCAGTCAATGACTGAACGCCTGATTAAGCCAGACCTGTTGGTGGCCCTTGAGGACTGGAATTAGCCACCCCTGCCTTAAATCTTCTTTAGTGGACCGTACCTTTTTAACATAGGAACCAGACGAGCTCCAAAACAGTACACACAGGTGACACGGAGAGAGAATAATTCCACATGTTTAAGAAATGTTCATTGAAGGACTGGTCTTTGGAGTCACGTTGCTTAGATTTTCTTTTATTCCAAGTCCATCATGACTGTAGCCACCTAGTTCAGGCATGTTGATATTCTGTGTTTAAAATATATATATATTTTTAATGAAATGTGTTTTAGAAGACTAAAAATAAAGATTGGAATTTGATCACCAGATGGCCGTTACAAAACAAAACATTTCAGAATTTCTATCTTTCTCCACTCACCCTGCATTATTTCTCCTTGAAGCCAGGGCAGTTCAGCACATGTCTTTTTATTTTATTTTTACAATTGAGGGTATAGATCCAGCCTGCCTGCAGAGATGTAGTGGGTAAATATAGCATCATAATGTTAAGATATTTTTGATAGATACAAGAATGTATTTATTATTTTTTTAAACTGAATAAATGTATGGAAAGGGACAGACTTGGTGAGAGAGGGGTGCTTATTTGCTATGAGTTTGTACAGAAAGATCCTGGCCACGAATTTAGGAAAAGAACCCAAGTTTTGGAAAATACCTGTCATCTGATCCCTGCATACCTTCAGCAGTGCTGAGCTGCAGTGTATTAAAAGGTTGTAATTACAGGGTAGCGGAAGGAGAACGCGGCAGTGTCTCGTAGCATGCGATCTTTCAATTGTTCAGCAAGGAATAAAAAGAGCATTCAGGCATGCTGCAGAATAACTGGCAGAGATCTGCAGGCGCAGGGCTCTTTGTGAGGCTTTTTAAAGACCTTTCAGGGAATTACATTTAATTAACACAAAAATAAGTGTAAGGAAGAAAGAGCCCTCGTTTCAGGGAAATGTAAAGTGTTATAAAATTTCATAATGTTAATACATTAGTAATGTGACCAGAATAGGCGACAGCGGAGAAGCGATGATGTTTGACTCACGCAGTACTTATTCAGAGAAATATTTGTCTTTCTCTTTACTTTTTTGAAGGGTAACTTAATGTCTTTAATACTTTTATCCCCGTTGTGGAAATTACAAATGAAGCTTGACATAATGTTTCCTCCTGCTTTGCCGAGAGGTGCTGCATGTGCAACGTACAGACTTGTATCTGCTCAAATAGTTCTGAATGTCTCTGCACAGTGGCTGGTGAACAGATTTTATCTTTCACGGTTTTAGTTATTAAGTTTGTGACACCAATGTAACCTATTATTTGGTCATTATGAGCTTTATTCTTTTTAGGTTCTTGGAAATCTGAGGGGCTCAGCTTTGTTTCACCTGTCTCACTTCCAGGAATTGTTCTATGAAACTCCCACTAATCACTTGAGGAATATGGGCCAAAGAGCCTCTGATTACACTTGGAAAGGTTCAGTTTGGATTGGGTCCTGCCCTTGTTGGGTTCTGCAGGGCTTTGAGCCCTTCTTCAGTTTGGGTTGAGTTTGGCAAAGTTCTGAGCCCTTATTCCATTTTAATTGGGTTCTGCAAAGCTCTGATCCCTTGTTTGGGTTGGGCTCTGCAAAGTTCTGAGCCTTTGTTCAGTTTGGACTGGGTTCTGCAAAGCGCGAACCCTTGGTTGGGTTGGATTCTGCAGAGTTCTGAGTCCTCATTCAGTTTGGGCTGGGTTCTTCGGAGCTCAGCTTTTTTCAGGTTGGCTTCGGCAGAACGCTGAGCCCTTGTTCAGGTTGGCTTCGGCAGAACGCTGAGCCCTTGTTCAGGTTGGCTTCGGCAGAACGCTGAGCCCTTGTTCAGGTAGGCTTCGGCAGAACGCTGAGCCCTTGTTCAGGTTGGCTTTGGCGGAGATCTGAGCCCTTGTTCAGGTTGGCTTCGGCAGAACGCTGAGCCCTTGTTCAGGTTGGCTTCGGCAGAACGCTGAGCACTTGTTCAGTTTGGCTTCGGCAGAACGCTGAGCCCTTGTTCAGGTTGGCTTCGGCAGAACGCTGAGCACTTGTTCAGGTTGGCTTCGGCAGAACGCTGAGCACTTGTTCAGGTTGGCTTCGGCAGAACGCTGAGCCCTTGTTCAGGTTGGCTTTGGCGGAGATCTGAGCCCTTGTTCAGGTTGGCTTCGGCAGAACGCTGAGCCCTTGTTCAGGTTGGCTTCGGCAGAACGCTGAGCCCTTGTTCAGGTTGGCTTCGGCAGAACGCTGAGCCCTTGTTCAGGTTGGCTTCGGCAGAACGCTGAGCACTTGTTCAGGTTGGCTTCGGCAGAACTCTGAGCCCTTGTTCAGGTTGGCTTCGGCAGAACGCTGAGCACTTGTTCAGGTTGGCTTCGGCAGAACGCTGAGCCCTTGTTCAGTTTGGCTTCGGCAGAACGCTGAGCACTTGTTCAGGTTGGCTTCGGCAGAACTCTGAGCCCTTGCGTATGGATATTTGTGGTTCATATTCTGTGCTGCACACAAACAATACACCGTTTTGTGTGACGTGCCATTTGGACAATCGGGATGCATTTTCCTGACAATGAACATGCTTTTCTATACAGTGATACTAAAAAAATCTGTGTCCTAGGTGTGCAATAATATACAACCGGTATTGGCGTACTAACCAACATGTAAATCTTGCCAACAACAACATATTGTCTGTAAACTTGCATTGAGGTAAGGAAACTTTCTTAATAAAGTTAGTACTGTATAAAGACTATGCACAGTACCCTGGAGTTTCTTAAATAGATATGGTTGACCATGGTTACGGTTTAGGCTTAGTGTTACTGTTATACTGCAGCATGTTCACTTACAAGTGAGTGGTCTAGAACGCTGAATGTGTCTTTAACGCTCTGTTTGTATTTGCACCCGGCTACATATCTCTGCATTGAGCTGATATGAGCATTAGAGCTTTGATTTGCAAAGCGTTTGGGGGGAGAGAGGCATAATACAAGAAAGCCGAGTGCATTAGTCCCAAGCATAAAGCATCCAGAACTGGCTGTCACTGTTTCAATTAGATGAAACAAGGCCGAACACTAATGAAAGCTGACTCTCTCATTAACATTCTGAAAGGTACAGGATACATGTCTGAAAGGGAAGCCTGGTGGGGAAAGCACGATTTGTTTTCCCTGCTTTGGCAGATAGAATAGTGCAGTCTCACCTACTTCTGCAATATTATGTGCTGTTATATTATCTTTTACAGCGCTGTTAATGTCCACTATTTGGAAAGGAGCTTGCCTCGTGGTTACACTGGTCTGTTACTAGCCTTTACTTTTCACATTTTTTATCTTTGATCACAGATTTTATTGTAATAGCAGACATTTTCAAAATTTCAAACGGTTTCAAAAACACTTTTCTGGGTGTTATTAAAACTGGCAACCTTGTGAAAGAAAAGAGCACTACACAACCAACCCCCCCAAATAATAGGTGTGATGTTCCAGAAACACAAGTTATCCTGATTCTTGATATACTTGATCTTCCTTCCTTGACCACTGCTGTGATTTTTGTAAATACAGTACTGTTATAACTCAATCCTAAAATCACATCAGAATTATCCATCGTAACTAGGAATTCCCTCGCTAATTATTTCCTTGGTTAGGAAACCTCTTAATGCATCAACATAAGAGATCTCCTACTGTCTCTGTACGTTCTCCCTACTACATACTTACCACTTAGATTGTAAGCTCCTCGGGGGAGGGCCTCCTTTTCCTAATGTTACTTTTCTGTCTCACGCACTTACTCCCATTATGTGTTATTTTATTATGTCACGTGTATTACTGCTGGGACGCGCTTTGTACATGGATGGCGCTATGTAAAGAAAGCTATACTTACATCTTTATAAATGTAGTTACCGGTAATATACAATAAGCCCCATCTGAAAGAAAAATGTCTTTCCCTACAGTGGTGGCAGTGGTGCGATTTAAAATATTTATTTTGGAGTGATATGTATGTATGTATGTCGTTATTTGTATAGTGCTATTAATGTACATAGCGATTCACAGCAGTAATAGTTACAATCATATAAATAATAAGATATAAATAACACAAAGGGAATAAGTGCTTCAGAGTTAAAAGTACCATTTAGGAAAAGGAGTCCCTGCTCCGATGAGCTTACAATCTAATTGTAATTATCTTATGTAATAACATCGTAGATGGTTGGATGTCGTGCTTCATACTCCCAAATGTTATATTTCATGAGAGACGGTCCCACACAATACATACTGCTTTAACAAGTCTTATTTAAATCAGGACTCTTTTTTTTTTTTTTACATACCTAGTGTAGCAGTCTGGTTTATATTGGTTAGTTAGTGCCTTAGCTATTTAGGGGAATCTGTGTCAAGGCAACATTGGGGCAAAAAATGTGCACCATATGCATCAAAGGAAACCAACCCCATTGAAAATATTTTTTTTTTAATTTGATGCATCTTATACAGTGTGCTTTGCCACAGAAGTGTCACACAAGTCCAAAATATTTGTAAAAATCAAAGGCTCTTAGTATTTTTAGCATACAATTTTGCTACAGTTGTATAACTGGTCCCTCTGATGTTTTCTATAAATAGTGCTTGTGTTATATAGTGGCTTAAATAGTGTCATTTAAGCCATGTTCACTATTCTCTAATACAGGTGGGCGCAAGACTTTCCAGGGGGGTGCGGCAGTTGTAGAGGCCCCACTCTCTTCCCCAAGGTATTTAAATGAAAAGCCCGGGGATCGCGTGAGGCCTCTGCAACTTCCCTTAACTTGTCTTCGGCATGACGGCGTGGGGTCATGTAACGTCATTTGACGCCGAAGACAAAGTAAGAAGGGGCGTGCGAGCAGCGAGGGGGGCGCAGCGGGGAAAGTTTGCGCACCCCTTCTCTAATGTATATTTTTTAACATTCGCAGCATTTAGAAAACAGATCCTGACTTACACGGCCTGAAAAGTCAATATCGCAATTATTCTACATCTCTTCTGTAACAGCTCTTCAATTTAATGAGCTGGTAATTAAACATAATTGTTTAAATGAAAGCAGCCCACCACCAAGCCCCCAGAAAAGGCAAGATTACTTTGCTTCGTTGTTTTAATTTGTTTTACTTTTTTTGTTTTCTCAAAGTATGTTAGAATGCATTTTTTAAGTTGTTCAGAGGCGCAAAATCCATCAAGAGAAGAAATGAATATGTAGATAGGCGAGCTCATATAATGTGGAGGTCACTATACCCACATCCTCAGATCGCAGGGACTCCCAGCGACCAAATACTCAGATCAGAGATCTCACCTCCTGGGAAAATTACAGAGAGAGAGGCAGAGCCCTGTAAGCCGTTTACTGAATAAGACGCGCAATTAAAAATGGAATCGCACTCACAATCTACCCAAATAAAGCAAGCTCTGGGTGTTGTTAATTCAGGAATCCTGCGCCCTTCTTCCAATTTGGGGGGGGGGGCTCAAATATTGGGAGCTACTACTTTAGGGGCTTATTTTATGTCTGCTGAAGAGGTTCAATGGATCATTTCGGCTGAAAATGGCATGATTGGCTGCTCTGCAAGATATAAAATATGCTCCTTGGTGTCAGTGACAATAGTGGTAGCGAGGTTTCACCCAGCTTTTAACAGGGGGTTTGCTGAGTTTCCTCAGCTACTTGAACAGCACCAACTTTTGTCAAGCCTCATTTAAAAGTCACAGATTGAAACCCTATTAGGGCTCCAGCAGGAATGCTGAAAGCTTGGGTTCTCAGTGAAGGAGCGAGGCCATCCCCGTGTAATTCATCTGTTTGATCTGCATTTCTGATGTTTCATCCCCCCCCTTTTAAAAAAAATAAAATGTAAGGCATCCAGAACACGTAGCCCTTTAACAGCACCACAACCCGCCAACAAATCCCAGCATGCTGAAAGTTGTAACACTTTGTTAAGAGTTTAGTTGACTTTCCTGTTAGCCTCCTTGTCAACTTTAACCTCCAACCTCCTTCCGCATGCATCATTGCAAATAAAACTGCTGCGCTTTGACAAGAGGATATAAAGTCAGGAGGCCATGAAACAGAAATCGCAGCCTGATTTCACGAAGCTAAACTTAAATTGAACACAACGCCGTCTTTGCACAAGACCTTCAATAGGAAGTCAAACACTCACCCGTATCGCTGTAGTTTTGATAATCCCTTCTTTAATAGAAAGAAAAATAAGAAGTATACATAATAAATGATGTTTGACAACTGGAATTCAGTGGTCTCGTTACGGCTTGTCTGTGACTATTACACAGATTTCTGGTCCTCATTTTAAAGTGTATTCTTTCCAGCCAACTTCATGTGATCTTCTTATAAACATGGTATTTTATATACAGAGTTTAACACAAGTTTTTAGAACAAGATTAAGGCGAACCAGATGGGCTAAAAAAAAAAAAACAACATCTTTGTTGTGCTCTTGATGGCTCACCAATTGACCGAGGGCTTCTCACTGCAAATGTTTTTTTTTGTTTGTTTTTTTTAAACCTTTTCCCCCCTTATTTTTCTCAGTGATTTTTGGCTAAATAATAAGCAGTAACCAAAACAAGCGGGGACCAGCAGTGAAAGGACTTTGATCCGTCTAAAAATCAAAGTAACACTAATTCCAAGGGCTCTGGGCAGTCCGCGTTATTAAAGGTTGTTTCTTTGCAATAAGGAATTATAATGCTGACTATCTGTACACTTTTCTCTTTTGCTGTGATATGTGAGTAGACAAATTGGCTGTAGTTTTGCTCTCAGAAGATACTGTAGGTAAAGCGTGTGGCAATTATTTAGTTCTAATTCCTGTGGGTGATATTTAATGTCTGTGTGTAAGTGACCTGTAGTTGCGATGTGACTTCAGTGAATTCACAATGGCTAAGTTCAGGAGGAGGCAGTGACTTTTCCTAAAGTATGTAATGTATCCTTACATTGGAAATGTCATCTTTATCTTGCCCACATGCATCTTGCTGTGGTCGTCTCCCATTCTACCACTCTGTGTTGACGACTTTTAAATAAAAACAAATAATGATGCTGTCGATAAAAATGAGGTACTTTTAGAACCATTCGAAAAATATTTCCCTTGTTTGGCAGCAGATTTTATTACCTGCCATGCTACACTGATAAACACAGTTTAATAAATCTCCAAGTCAGACTGCCTTAGTGCAAAGTCAAGTAAGTCTTTCAAATGCTCCCAAACGTACGTCTGAGGGCACTGAGCAGTGCTTCGGAACAGAGAGAGTACAGTGTGCGTGTGTGATGTAGCCAGCATTCTGTGCACAGACCAAATCACTGACTTCCAATCCTTTGTTAACAATCTAAATAGTGGCAACTCTACAACTTCAAAGCCAGTCAGCTCAGTATGTTTATGCCTCCAATATGTCAAGGGCTTAAACATAATGTTTTATGTATATTGCCATTATGACAGTTGAAAAGGCTAAAAAAAAAAAAAAGCAAGAAAGCAATTATATAATTGCTTGAAAGAATTATGCATGGGGATGGAGGCTTTTCAGGAACGCCAGAGCAGCCTTAATTATTATATCACCTGAAGTCGAGCAGTAAAATTATGTCCCAATTATTTGTGATAAGCAATTAAGCCTCATGTTACCAGGCATGAAAGAAATTCCTCTAATATTGTTTTCCTTTCGGAATCAGGCGGGGAAAACAGACTGCTTTTCTTTTTCTGCGTATGTCAGGGAAGGGAGCGTGGGCTGGGGGAGGGAGGGGATCATTCTCCTTTTTACAGGCATCTTTCATTATTTTGCAGATGATACAGTGGGAATGTTGTTTGTTCTTCACGTTCGCTAAGGTGATGTGCTCTGCAATTCTAATCTTTCTGCTCCCTGTCCCTCACACCAGCAGGCTGTTTGAAGCCAAGAATTTTTTTTTCCCTTTCTTTACCATAGCAATATTGACAGTGTTTCTGTTTGCAGGATGACAGCAAAGAACGGGAACAGTAATTATTGAAATTGCTGACGTGTTTAGAACATTGATGAAAAAGAGAGAGGGGAAAAAATATATATACACAGTGTACATAAGAAATACACACAAACAGGCTTGTACAGTGACTAAGCATCATAAAATCCATTTATACAAAAGGACTGTAGACTTTCTTGCAGTTGTATTTGTAGCTTTCTGACAGCATGGTATGGTCAGAGCTAACAGCTCTCTGCTCCTATTTGCTGAAGCTTGGAACCTTCACCTTGGTAAGTGCAGGTTGAGCACACTGCGTATATACATTTTGATGGCCTGCTTGCAGTCTGTACAGAAGGAATTTATACGTACAGTAGCTCTGATAAAGAATGTTACCAGTAGGAATGTATCACAGCTCTCTCTTTGTATGTGTATATTGTTCTCGTTTCACCCCTTTCTCATGGATTGAAGTTAAGTATACAGGAGCCTGCTTGCTTCTTGCTGTCAACAGGCTCTGAATTTAGTGAGTATTTGCCTGCTGTGACAAGGCAGGATTAACATCCCAGCGATCACCCAGGCCCCAAACCCTGCAATTTAATAGCTTTTTAGGTTCTCTTCTTTTTCTAAACAGCAATTAATCTCATTTTAGCACAATTTTCTCGTTTCTGAAGTCCCCTCATTGAGGAGCTGTTTTGTTCATATTTGGCTTCATCTCCTCTGCATAGTCATTAGAGTCTCCAATTAATGTCACCTTTAGCTGAAGAGTGCTCATTTTTATTGAGAAAATGACAGTTGCTACCATGAGCAGTGTAGTGTAATATACATTAATTGCCCCGTAACACTGGTAATTACGAGTGCCGTCATGCCTAGACAAGACTAGTGCCGCACCAGAGTAGTTATTAGGCAGAAGGGCCAGTCCCGTTTTCTGTTTCTCATTTCTGTTTAACCCCTTACCTGACAGAAAAGGGGTTTAAAACATGCGCATGCAGCTATGAATCTGAGACAGTAGCTGGAAGATGCCAGCACCAATTTTCCTCCAGCATCTTCCAATATATATTTTTTTAACATTTTTTTCTTTTTTAAATAAATGTAAAAAAATGTGCACGTCACTCAAGTCTGTGGTCGGCAGGAGACAGAGGGCTGCAGGCTCCTATAACCTCCATATCTTTTTATTAATTGTATAAAGATATCCTCATTTCCTAATGCACCAGCAGAACAGCTTGAATCCCCCCCACACTGTTATAACACAAGCCCTTGTGTCTCAACCTTTGTGTCTGTTTCTATCTCCCTATCCTGGTTTGATTGCAAGCGCTTTAGTGCAGGAATGGTCCTTTCCAATTAGGCCCATATGTACTAAGCAGTCTTCTGCCATAAGATACCTTCTAGCACTAAAAGACACCTTACAGCCCATTCACTTGAATAGACTGTAAGATGTCTTATGGCAGATGAATAATTGCGTCACAGAAACACTCAAAGCACAAGGCTCCCCTCAGACATGTAAAAGAAAAAATACATACATCGTGCAAACGTGTAAAAAAATGATAAATAAAGTTCCATATTTTACACGTTTGCACTATGTATGTATTTTTGCTTTTACATGCCTGAGGGGAGCCTCGTGCTTTGAGTGTTTCTGTGACGTCCTTCTGAGGTTTTGGGAAACACATACCACTAGCTGCATCTCCCTTTATGATGATATTAATTTGTATTTAATCACTGGATTATTATTAGGAGATTTGGGTTTGCGCTTCATTCCTGTATCACCCAGAAGAATAATTGTGTAGGGACTTATTCTATATCCAGAGAAGCGGCTTGTCTGGATGTTTTCATGTGAAATTCCACGTTGACTTTAATAGGGAATGTTAACCCAAAACAGCCTGATCGGCCGATACGGGAGATAAGAAAAAGCCCCTGGGAGGCTCAGACTCCCGATCAGCATGCCAGTGGCCAGTGAGTATCCCATGCCAGTGAGTATCCCATGCCAGTGGCCAGTGAGTATCCTTTGCCAGTGAGTATCCCATGCAAGTGAGTATCCCATGCCAGTAGCCAGTGAGTATACCATGCCAGTGGCCAGTGAGTATCCCATGCCAGTGAGTATCCCATGCCAGTGGCCAGCGAGTATCCCATGCCAGTGAGTATCCCATGCCTGTGGCCAGCGAGTATCCCATGCCAGTGGCCAGTGAGTATCCCATACCAGTGAGTATCCCATGCCAGTGAGTATCCCATGCCAGTGAGTATCCCATGCCAGTGAATATCACATGCCAGTGAGTATCCCATGCCAGTGAGTATCCCATGCCAGTGAGTATCCCATGCCAGTGAGTATCCCATGCCAGTGAGTATCCCATGCCAGTGAGTATCCCATGCCAGTGAGTATCCCATGCCAGTGGCCAGTGAGTATCCCATGCCAGTGAGTATCCCATGCCAGTGGCCAGTGAGTATCCCATGCCAGTGAGTATCCCATGCCAGTGAATATCACATGCCAGTGAGTATCCCATGCCAGTGAGTATCCCATGCCAGTGAGTATCCCATGCTAGTGAGTATCCCATGCCAGTGAGTATCCCATGCTAGTGAGTATCCCATGCCAGTGGCCAGTGAGTATCCCATGCCAGTGGCCAGTGAGTATCCCATGCCAGTGAGTATCCCATGCCAGTGAGTATCCCATGCCAGTGGCCAGTGAGTATCCCATGCCAGTGAGTATCCCATGCCAGTGGCCAGTGAGTATCCCATGCCATTGTGTATCCCATGCCAGTGAGTATCCCATGCCAGTGAGTATCCCATGCCAGTGCGTATCCCATGCCAGTGGCCAGTGAGTATCCCATGCCAGTGAGTATCCCATGCCAGTGGGTATCCCATGTCAGTGGGTATCCCATGTCAGTGGGTATCCCATGCCAGTGAGTATCTCATGCCAGTGAGTATCCCATGCCAGTGGCCAGTGAGTATGCCATGCCAGTGGCCAGTGAGTATCCCATGCCAGTGGCCAGTGAGTATCCAATTGAAGCAGATTTGTTCCCACTTTTTTTATTTTATTATTGTTATTGCTCACAAAACATTTCCTACCACCTGCCTCAGACAGCAAAGGGTTCCTTCCCAAGCATTTTGGTAAAGCCACAGGAAGCCTGCACACATTATTTTGCTTTCGAAAAATTATCACATTCAGATTCTGAACAACAACCATTTAATGATATGTTGTAAAACCTGAACTTCTGTGATAGGAAACAGCAGTCATGTTTTAAACGGTGTGAATGCCTAAAAAATACAATAAAAAAATATTGGGAGGGGGGTTGGGGGTGGAAGTGAGAGAGAAAAGGTCAAGAAAGTTCTGCAGAAGGTATAAAAAAACTTGTTCAAAGAACCAAATAACCAAAAAAGGAAAATGTTGAGTCCTGCAGAGGTGTAGGAAGAGCTGCAGTAGAGTGCGCTACTGAAAATGCAACCACAGCTTCAAGCTGGCGAATAACAGAGACCTTTGTTTTATCTTACTGATAACACCTGCTTTAGGCAATCGTCTCTCTATTTCTCTCTAGCCATCTCCCTAAATGAATTTTGTCACAGCCTTTCACATTCTATGGCAGTGATGAGCTAATGGAAGTGGATAGCACAATTTGTGCTGAGCAGGTCCTGATTTCCAGTGCACAGCTGAGGATAGTTCATAGCCCAGCCCGGGAAGAGAGGGCCTCATGATACAGCTGATTTCCCCATTACCTATCATTAACAGGGGAGACGCACTGGTGTTTATCTGTTTGTATTGGTGCACGGCTATCGAATTGTTTATGACAGGACTAATTGGGGTAATTGCAGAGACCGAAATTACCTGTCAGCTGTTTGTTACCACACTCCCTTCCTCTCTGACAAACGATGACAAGTGAGGGACCCCGTAGCATTACTCATGATGGCTTTTCCGAGTGGTAATAAGGACAACAGGGGCCCAGGCTAATTTGACACGGACTGCCTTCACATCAAGTAGCCGGCTAAGTGACTTGTCAGCTGGGGAGAAAGAGGGAAGGTAACTGGTTTCCCCATGGTAAGTGAGACAGGAGGGAGAGAGATGCCTTCCGCCTGGGGAGGGAGAAGAGGCCTCAGCTTTGTGAAGTCTTTTAGAACAATCTAGGTGGGAATAGAGCCTCAGGACCAGGTAACCCGTTTTAGAATGGAGATCAGAAGTCTCAGGAGATGAGTAGAGAGGTAAAAAAATATGACAGGATTGGCAGATGTCAAGGAGCTGATAGAACTGGGATTTATTAGGGGCAATACCATTTTATTTCTCAGTTACTGTTCCACACAGAACATCGTAGTCTTTCTCTTCATGCTGCTTTCTTTTTCGTTTTTAATTTTACTCCCTCCCTTTCTCTCTTCCCACTTTCAAACTTCCTCCTTTCTTTTTCTCTCTTCCGAACTCTAGTTCTCTCACCTCACCCCACTCCTTTTCACTCTCCAGCCTTCCTCCCCCTGTCTCTCTTAGCTTCCCTCTGTTTCTTTTTCATCCCCCCCTTCTCTCTCACTCTGTCTCTCCCTCTCACTTTGTATTTCTCTTTCTCACTCCCTGAAGAAGTGTATGGGTGGAACTCATCAGGAGACACTGAAGCATGAAATGATTTCCCCTCTGCATGCAGCTGTAATATAACCTGTCCCACCGAGGTCCACATCCAGGAGGTTTTATTAGAGAGATTTATTCCCTTGGCCCCATCAAAACAAAACAGATGCAGGAGGAGAGGAGAGGCACATCCCATACACAGGGCTCAATGAGAATACGGATAGTGCTGTACAACCTCTCACCTGTGGGCCTGTTGCACACATCTGTTTGAGTTCTGTATGTGATCAGCATGCCTCACATGTCCTGTCCCGCTCACAGACACGTACTACATAATATATCTACTTCACTTCTGTTTTTTCCTGTAGGATGTCCTACTACACAGCCAAACTGAGCTAATGACAACACAATGTTTATTGGGTTAAATCTGGTTGATCTTTTTATTAAGGAATCTCTTGTTGCTAGTTTATCCATCTGTCTATATATTATGTATTCTTATATATATTAAAATATGTTAAATAAACTAAAGGTGCTAATGTACACAGGACAGCCTTAGTTTGGACGGGTCTTTACAGAAACTCATATGTCGGGAATAACTAGAAACCAAAAAAAACAACTTGTAAAATCACCAGAACCACGTATTCCTTTACATAAAATATCTCAGAATCCATGTTTAGAACAACTAAAGGACTAATCTATCTTCAGGATATTTCTGATTTCTGTAAGCCTGTCCCGGCTGAGCTTTCCAAATGTCAATAGCTTTAAAAGACATGCAACCTGCCATAAGGGGTTATCTGGTGCTTGTCATGGTTCAGTGATGCTATAATAGAATCCTGAAGGCCGTAGCCTGCGCTTTTAGTTCAAAATAACCATTGCAAAAAGTAAAAGAAAACTGAGCGCAAGGTGCAACGCTGGGGTGGCCAACAGGCCAGGTATTGGGGATATCCCTGCTTTAGCACAGGTGGTGCAGTCTTCCATTGAGCCACCTGTGCTGAAGCACCAGTGGCCATCCCTGGTATAAAGTATCACCTGTTTATGGGCAGTGTGCAGCATCGGTGGCCTCGTAAACCTCAAGTTTGATCTCATTGTCTTTTTTATTGGCATGTCCCTTCTTTTAGTTCAGGGCCCTCATCTCTCCCTCCTTTACTTCCTTGAGGCCATATAGGCAAAAGATTAGCACATCCCAATTCTGGTTCAGTTTTGTCGATGGACAAAACCAAGTTCAGATGTTGGCTGATAACCGAGCATTAAAATGTTTTCCTGAGTCTAAATGGGCTGATAAATATGTAATATAACTCATCTGTGTGGAAGTTAAATGTAAAAATGCTTATTTACCAAGGAATAAACTGTCAATGTAAGAACTTGTAAAGTACTTTATCACAGCATGCAAGTGAAATCAATACAAGATTGCCTGAGGAATATTATTGATGACCCTAACCCACACGCTGCTTTTATCACCTTGTATTTGAGCATGATCATTTGGTTTCCTTTTTGAATTAATTAGTTTGCTTTGGTTGGCTGTAAATACAAAGCTTAGCTAATAGAAGACACTTGTCTTGGAGAAGCCTACAACATCCGTATTTCCTTTAGGATCAATCAGCCATTAAATAACCGATTGAACTTTCTGTTTTTCCAACTAATTTATTTTTGGAAGTGCATCAGGGTTTGATTTCTCTCCCTCTACTGGCCTCCCTCAACCAATTTAGCAAAAGCAGACCAGGAGCGAAGACTGACCCCTCCAATACCAAAGGGGACCTAGAGCAAGATGACTTAATCTCGCTGTGATCTCCTCTATGTTGTTACAATATCCCCAAGTCCTGGATTTCAATCTCTGGACCATGTGTTTTCTTTAAGGCCTCTCCCACATGTTGCTGGTTTAGGTGCTTTGCTGTCTTTTGCAGAAACCCCAACAAGGTTTCTGTTAGGTCAAGGGTCTGAAGTCAGCATCTCACTCTTGCAAACTACAAGCCCAATTTAAAACATCCCACTGATTTTAGACCTCTTTCAACTGCTGATTAGATTAGCTCTACATTTGTCAACTGCACTGATATGAATACTTAACCTTTAAACTCTTGAGTCTTTATTTATCTCTGGGTTTTTTTGTAAATGTATTTTCACTAACCCCAAAAGTTTTTTCCCATTACAATTTACCTTTGCTGGAGAGAAAAATATGCCGCCATTGAGATTTTTATTTTATGTTTTAAAACAACTAGTTGGCCGTTTTGGAATATCTCCTGTGTTATTCCCTATGTTAAAAAATGCACCTGTCACAAAAGCATCATTTAAAGTATATTTTATTATTTGTTGATTTTTTTTATTTAATTTTGTAGGTTAGAATATTTCTACAAAACATCAAGCGATAATAAGACTAATACAAACTGAGAAACATACAAAGAATGTAGCCTGGCTGAATACCTTTAATGCCATACATGTCTCTAAATGTTACTGCACTTCTAGATTTAAAGCAGCAAAACACGTGAAATCTTATATATTTTTTTAAATATATCAGTTATGTAGTATTAAATAGTGATTGAAAATTTTTTTTTTTTATTCAACGCTTAATACCATTTTTAATGAGTTTTAGAAGATACTTTGATTTCTGTAGCAGGCTTTAGCCACCTCCCCAGCAGTGCAAGATTGTTTGTGATCATTTGTTGCCAATATTCCCAGCAGTTTGAGCTGTAACCTAACAATAGATAATGTTACTGTAGCGATATAAGGATACATTGTAGCTGCTGAGTTACACTAACTGAAGCAACCATTATGTTAGGCACACCATAAAGATATGTACAGATTTATAAAAGGAGCACCAAACGATTGCCAGCTTAGACCTCGGACACTGTACAGGCGGTCGCGCGTGACATCACACGCGCCTGTACTTGCTGAAATCTGTGTTCTGCCGTGTTGAGCGATGGGGGGCATGGCGGGGGCGTGCCCATGAGGTCAAGTTAGCAGTTCGCCCTCATTGACTGAACCGCGCATGTGTCCCGGCCGCCTCGGCGCTCACATGCGCGGGCGCACTATAGACGCGCATTGGCCTATATTGGTTTGGATTAGACACTCGCGCCGTCGGATACACTATCAATGCGGCCTTCGGTAATAATGTACAATTGTCACATGCTTTACATATACAAATAATAAGGAAAAAGGGGGCATGAAGTATTAGTGCTTTAAAGTAGTTTTGTTTTTCCAATATATGCAAGCTCTGAGAAAACCCAACACGCAAACCATGTTCCCTTTAAGGTGTGCTACCTCCTTACACACTGCTGTTTACATACAACATACATGCAATAGTAACATAGTTTAGGTTGAAAAGGATTATCATATGTCAATGGAGTTGAGTCTCTGTCTGCCTTTCAATAAGTGGCAAAGCTGTAGAACGGATCTTAAACAAAGTATGATTTACTTCATCTCCAGCTTCTGCGGTTACTTGGTAACGTTGACTGCACTGGGCTTCGGGAAAAGCTTCATTTATTTTTTCTAACTATTTATTCCGCGTGCTTCATGGGAAACTAAAAAAAAACTAAATGAAGACCACGGTAATAGAGACGCACAGTAAATGACATCACATATCTGACATTAGAAATCAGTATATTAAAGCAGCAATACTACTTTCCAACTTTTAAAAAAAAAAATCTTTGTATATGTAAAGCGTGTGACAATGTACAATTCTACATTCTTACCTAAGCTGGCAATCGTTTGGTGCCACCTCAAAAGAAAAGAGGGGTGCAATATAGTAAAAAATGATCAACTCTTTATATATAAAACACTAATCTTGCATGAATAAAAACACAGAGATCTTGCCTTATGAGTAGGACTGCTGCTGGTGTGCCTGATGTGGGGGTTAGACTCCTTCCTTCTGACAGTCCCTTGGGTACGTTAGTCGAGGGGGGGAAGATGTTGTCCACCAGATGTAGCTGCTGTGACCGGGGTGCCCGTCCCCTGGGAGTATCCCTCAGTGGAGGGCTTCTCCTGGCTCTAGCTGCGGCGGATGACTTCCTCTTCCCCTCTCCTTTTTGCTATATTGTGCCCCTCTATTTTCTTTTGAGGTACTACTTGGTGGAGGATTGGTTAGGGCTTAGTCCCGCTGCGTCCGGTGGCGCGTGCGGCTGCGTGCGCCACTGGCCCCTTACCTGCAATCCATTGGCCCCCGCTGCCTCCTCCCTCCGTGGCTCACTACGTGCTGTGACGCGTCAGCCGTCCAGCGCTACCAGAAGAAGGTGTTCTGGAGCGTTGACGCGTCACGTGGTGCGCGTGTGAGCTAATGAGGTAAGCAGGGGAGCAGGGAAGGAGCTCGTAGGGAGGCGGCCTGTTGAGCTGTGTGTCCCGGCTTTTTTTTTTGCAGTCTCAGTTTTTTGCCGGCTCAGATCGTAACTCCCGGCTCCTGCACACCGGAGGAGGGGAGGGGGGTACGAACGGACGGACCCTCCGTTCAAACCACGCCCCCCCCCCCCCCCCCCCGCTCCGGCTCCCTACAGACCACAGATAGCGGTCTGTGCCTCTCAGCGCGCTGCCTGCATGCAGTGCGGGCGCCCTGACTGAGGGAGCGGGGCCTTAGCCTTATCCTGTCATTTGGGGCTGCAGCAACAGCAATCTATGTCTATTAGACTTTTACAGAGAACATATTTACTCTTTATGATACAAGGTGCTGTTTGAGAGCGCATACTGTTTGGTATATTGAACCCTGATAGCCATCAGGTAGCTTATATATAAGCACGTTCCATAGTGGTTCATGTCATACAGCATCATTTGCACAAGGATTTGAATTCACTGTTGATTGTGCTTCATACACACAGTCCCATTGATCCATTTCTATAGGATAGGTAGCGTCACTCCACCTATCACTACATTACACCTCCCTTCTACTCCCTTCATTCCTCCCATCACCACCCACCCGTTCTCCGAAATTGGGAGACTTATAAAGTTTACCCCAAGTAGGGGTTCATCACAGTGTTTATAACACGGGTGTTGGTATCTCAGCGCACTCATCTTTTTGTTTGCATTTGTAATCATTTGGTGCTCCTGTTCTAAATCTGACAAAATTCTGGTTGTGTTCCAAACATAATGGCCACCTTTCCGTTTCAATCAATACTTCAGTCAGTGTAGCTCAGCAGCTACGATGTATCCTTTATATTGCTATGGTAACATTATCTATTGTTACAGTTTACAGCTCAAACTGCTGGGAAAATTGGCAACAACTTATCCCAAACAGGGAAGTGTTACAAGGATCTTGCACTGCTGGGGAAGTGTGCTACAGCCTGCTATAGTGTGCTACTGCAACCTCCTGCTGCCCGGCCTTCCTGCCTCTCACCTGTCTCCCCTACAATCTATCCTAAACGCTGCTGCCAGAATCACTCTACTCTTTCCTAAATCTGTCTCCGCATCTCCCCTCCTGAAATCCCTCTCCTGGCTTCTGATCAAATCCCGTATTACACACTCAATTCTCCTCCTCACTTTTAAAGCTTTACATTCTTCTGCCCTTCCTTACATCTCAGCCCTAATTTCTCACTATGCACCATCCCGACTCTTGCGTTCTTCTCAAGGATGTCTTCTTTCTACCCCCTTTGTATCTAAAGCTCTCTCCCGCCTTAAACCTTTCCCACTGACTGCACCGCACCTCTGGAATGCCCTTCCCCTCAATACCCGACTAGCACCCTCTCTATCCACCTTTAAGACCCACCTTAAGACACATCTGCTTAAAGATGCATATGAATAGCACTGGATAATCCTGAACACATGACACATAAAGCTTGGACCCCTGCAGATGCACTTACCAGAACTCCCTCCTACTATCTCTATACGTTCCCCTACCTACCAATTAGACTGTAAGCTCCTCGGAGCAGGGACTCCTCTTCCTTAATGTTACTTTTGTGTTTTGAAGCACTTATTCCCATGACCTGATTTATATTATTTGTTATTTATATGATATGTATTACTACTGTGAAGCGCTATGTACATTTATGGCGCTATATAAATAAAGACATACAATACAATATTATAGAAATCAAAGGATGCTTTAAAACTCATTAAAAATGGGATTAAGAGTTGAATAAAAACAAAAAATGTTATCTAAGGCCTCGGACATGGTCAAAAAGACATTGCTAAGGGGAAATATTATCCCTATCAGCGCGGCTTTAGACGGCACTTCAGCAGGCGTGGAGCGACGTGTGGAAATGCAGGAGACAGGCAAGTTTAAATTTTGCCGGTCACGTGACTGCCAGAAGCCAATGGCAGTCCGTGACGTTGGCGCCGTGACGTGGCGCGCTAGCCCCGCCTCCCGATCCGCCTCCAGGCCCACCTCCCACCCGGCACACAAGCGCGCTCGCTGACGCTCATGCAGAGACAAGAAAAATCTCCTACTTGAGCAGGAGAGCATGAGCGTCAGCGCTGCCCAGCGCCGCTCCCTGCACCGTGTCCCAGCGCCGCTCCCTGCACCGTGTCCCAGCGCCGCTCCCTGCACCATGTCCCAGCGCCGCTCCCTGCACCGTGTCCCAGGCCTAATACTACAGAACTCATTTATTTGAAAAGACATAAGATTTCACGTTTTGCTGCGTTAAGAAGGGGGAGTGAGTAACATGTCCTCTCGGACCTGCGGCTCAGTATAGTCGTGCCTTGAGAACATTTGGCCAAGTCATAGATCAGCATTAGGCTGCACTTATAGTGGCGGCAAAACAAATGCATTGCCGGCGTCGTGTGCGCTTATAGTAAGCGCGACGCGACGGATTGGTCGCGATCGCTGGAAGTCACCTCTATTTGGTTTTCCAGCGACCGTCGCCTGACCGTCGCGTCGCCATCACTATACGCGCAGCCTTACTCTAACCTCTGATACACTGTGTTACAATAAGGCTATGTTCCAGCCCTGTCCTGCCCTCAGCAGCCAGCCATGGCTCCCATATTAATGAGAATTTGGGTGATTTCTCTCTCAAGAAAGCTTTAATTTTTTCAATAGATAGCACACACCACACCCTGCGCTTCATTACATTAATGTTGGGGGCTTTATCTTTGCTCCAGAGGCTACTATGCATCGGCGCCAGGAGAATGCGTTGCCAGTTTATCTGAGTTTCTGGGTATGTCCTGTGGAGGTCTACCTAGCAAAGCAAACCATGAGTCTGGTGCACGAGGCATGCCTACCAGGGAGGTAATCGCGGTGAGGTACTTGTCTCCAAATTGGCGCGGCCACCGGACAGAACCACCGTGTGTGATAGGGATCGGGTTTGCCTACAGCCCTGAAATCATAAGGGAGATGGTTCCTTATTAATAGCGTGTAACGGCTCAGGTGCCCTCTAAATAACATCTTTTATTAATTTTCCTTTAACTGCAGAAAGCTACATTTTAACCTCTCGGATACCTAGGGGTTATTTACTAAAGTCTCCCGGCTCTTAAATGGGGGCAAAGTCTGCAAAAGAATGTCACCAGTTTTATCAAAGGGAAAAACACTACTGTTGCTTTAAAGGTGATTCCTTTCCTTTAATGAATATGGCGGGGTTTTTTTGCCGCAGCAGTTCCAGCTATAAATTAGATGGTTATATACTGTAAGTTGGCTTGTGCAATCCAGTTAAATGCTGTAAGAGACAAAAGAAGGGGAAAGCGATCCGAGCATATCTCTTAAAGTGCACACACCTAATAAAGAACAAAGTAGAAGAGTGTGAGGATAAGGGAAGGTGACTAAAACATAGCATTTAATGTATGAAAATTAAGGCAACAAGAAAAATAACACCATTAAAACTAGGAGGGCAGAAACACTGTTTGCTGATCTGGCAAGGTAATCAGATCGAGGATCAGCTGAACCGCTGAGCAATTTACATGTGTAGCTCAGATCACTGGGGATCTTCAGTAGATCCCAAGTGTATACAGTATATGTAGATGAAAATATACTCTTATCAGGATATCACAGCTGCATATGGATCTAAATATGCTAATATACCTATTGGCATCCAATGCAAAATGCAAAAATTCGTATTACCTGCTTAGATACAGCTGGTGTAGTTGTCAGGTGGGGCTGGGTCAGAGATATAATATATATGTATAATTCCACAATGATGTGGTATATAAGGTTCATAGAACTGAAGAAGCCCAGTGAATAAATAGCACCTATACACCATAGGACAGAGCAGTGACTTAGCAGAACTCTGTTGAGTGCTGTCTGTTAGTATTGCACTCCGATTAGCTTAGTGCCGCGGCTCTTATTGTAAAGAATTCATGTGCTAGACATGTACCGCACGTTGCACTGGTGCATCGTAGCTGCCTGACTCCTAAAGTCACTCTTAGAAAACCTGTAAGTGTATGAGACGACAGCCATTATTTGTGCCATTGGAAGCCAGAGAACTGCAGCTGGTCTGAACACTAGCCAAATCCTTTCACAGTTCCAAGGAATACTAGTATTACAGTTATATATCTCGATGATAGAAATTACAGGCTAGCCCTTTCATTGCAAGAAACCCCAGCTAAGTATCACTCCAACCTTGTGTTTTAAGGCAAGATTCTCAAATACGGATATTTTCTCAGCCATGATCTGTGCAACTTTGGAATCTCTGCTGCGTTCTTAGGCTACGCTTATCGTACCGGCGACGCGACGGTCGCTGGAAAATCAAATTGAGGTGACGTCCAGCGATCGCGACCAATCCGTCGTTCCGCCGCGTTGCGCTTACTATAAGCGCACGCGACGGCGGCAATGTATTTGTTTTGCCGCACCGTCGCCGGCACCATAAGCGCAGCCTTAATCAGCTAGCAATAAGCCTATACTCTATACTGTACCTTGTATATGTAATAATAATCATTATTGCTTTCCTTCAGGCCTATATGTGAAACATATTTTACTTAAACTTAAAAATAGCAGTGAAAGTAGGAACTTCAATCTATAAACAACTCCTAAAATATGCTGTTGAGTTGTAGGAGTGCACCAATAAAGGGTTATATAACCTGACAACTCTCTTCCAATTCTGCCATCTAAGATGTAGCATGAAAAAGTAAACAGGGAGGAAACACGTCAGGACTTTGCCTCTAAATGAAACAGCCTTGTCTTGTCCTGTAGGATGGATTGGTCCTGATCTGTCTAGCCAGGGAAGCGTAGGTTATTAACATGTTGTGTCTAATTTAGGCTCAGGGAAGGAAGCTCATTTATAATTTTCAAACCTAGGCCTTTCTGTTTCTCATGTCAGCTAATGTACGTGGAAAGGGTCTCATATGAACACGTCCTGCTTCTCCCCATGCATTAAGGAGCAGGCAAAAGGTAGATGGATGCTTTCACTGAATAGAATAATTTATTGTCGCAGAAATACTTCAGTCTGTTGACATTCATCCTCAAGTAACAGTAAACACTGTGTGCTCCTACCATAACACTGTCTCAGGAGGGAGGAAATTATA
This sequence comes from Ascaphus truei, assembly GCF_040206685.1. NCBI lineage: Eukaryota > Metazoa > Chordata > Amphibia > Anura > Ascaphidae > Ascaphus > Ascaphus truei. The sequence continues at coordinate 4,211,730 of NC_134491.1, forward strand.
GTAGCCTTAGGCTAGAAGATAGCATCACAGCAAATGGCCTGAAAGCAGGACTGGAAGAGTCTTCCCAGCAGCGGCCGCCGCTGCCGCCACATTGTTTGTAGCATCACAGCCTGTTACTTTGTGCCTGTTTCAATGACTTTTAGAAACACGAGAATGCGCTGTCTGATAACGGCCGCTTGGCCAGAGCAAATGGAGAAGAAAAAACATAAAGACAGTCTTTCTTTAGACAATTCTGTGTGACGAACAATGCCCTCATTTCACCGGGGCCTGCACCTATATCAGAAAGTGACACCCACGGCTTGTTTGGTTATTGTGAGCTCTGGCGGTGATGGCAGATCTGCAGCGTGAACATTTTTCATAGACGCTCCATTCGTGAAATTCTGATATTACCAAGGTCTTTTTAGATGAGACCATCGTTATCTGGAAAGTTCATGTAAGAACCACATCTGTGATGGATGTTCCTGCTGGGCCAATGATACGTATCGCAAACAATCAAATCTGCTGCTCTGAAATGTTATGAATGCATTTGAGCTTGTGAGGATCCTTCAAACACTATACGTTTGCTGGACATATGGGGCCCTGCTTTAGGTGAACCCAACCCTGCAGAGAGGTAGATAATGCTTCAGACAGATTTTATTTTTATCAAGCCTTAATACGGTCTAACAAAAGGAAATTTAGTCCAGAGTCTATTTATAGATGTTTTTTCTTCTCTCATCACTTGCTCTGGGCAGTAATTAAAGGTACTGCAGTATTTGCTACTGTGGGGTTTTCTTTGTCCTGTTGCTCAGTTAGTGGCTGCAGTGAAGAGAAGCCCTATCCCTTTGCTATGCAGCCCACGTATTCTTAAGACAATCTTTTGCTTCGATTATATAGAGAGCCTGGATCAGTTGGGGTCAATTTTGGTTTGCGTATCTAATATTCAACAACAGATCTCCACTTGAATGTATATGCAATTCTCCCATTGCTATTAATGAAATCTCCTTTTTCACATAAAGGGCAATCTCTTAAAATATGTTAACAGGCCTGAAGGCAACTGCTCCCCATGGGGCAGCCTCACTAAGGTCCGTGGTGGGTTAACACATCTGATCCGGCGCTCACTGCCACCCAAGCCAATGGACCTTACCGAGTTTCCCCCATCAGAGAAAACAGCAGACATTGTTTACGGCGCCAAAAAGTAAGCATTAAAAACAGATTTCTTTGAAGAGTTTAAAAAGAAGTATCACTAGAGAGAACATGAAGAGCTGTTAAAAGGATGTATGTAACACACGTGTAAAAAGATAAAATCTTCAGATGTCTATATTTTACATACTGTTGGTGTAAACGTGCTGCCTAATGTGTAACATGTAAAACAGTAGTCAGTAAAAGCCCCAACATTCACCTCTTCTTACTGTTCTGTTCGAGCACTGTGAGCATTCAGTAACATAAACACACTGAGACCAGAAAGGCTACGTTACAGGTAAGGGTCATAGAGGGGGAAATATCTCGGGGACAGCCATCTTAAATGTATCCCACTGAAATGTAGATTTTCTCAAAAATGATGAAGCTTTTACTCCTAAGTGCAGTGAGGAGCTTAGGATTTAGTGTGGCTTGATTCATTTTTCTTCACCAGAAGTTGGAGGACATTTTTATGGTAGAACAAGTTCATTTCAGTAATCAAAGTGCTATTTTTTTTTCATATATATATTTTTTTTTAAATCTCTGCTTCATTTCACAGGAGCACAATGCTTCCCAGCAGGGAGGAAAGGCTCTTTGAAACCAATTTTCAAATTGGTTTATGCTAATGTCTTGTAATTGCATAAATGGGGAGACTATTTACTACATTTCACTGTTTTTTATTTAAATGTGACTATTCTAATACCACCAAGTGAGGACTGGATGTTGCATGTGTCATGGTAAATTCAGTTCACACAGAGCCAGCCTGCTCATACTGAGGCTGGGCTGCATTGACATTCCTACTGGCTGGTACTTTAACATTAAGAAGGGGAAAAATTATCCTTTTAGTTTGATGCCTGAGCTGGTGCACACAATGATTACCAAGTAAATAACCTTTAATCCCATCACACACTTGTCAGAAGGCGTAAGTGATTGATCTGTGCTCTGCAGGCCATGGGGAGCAGAGCAGGACCAGGCAAAAGGTTGATTCCTAGAGGAATAGGCACTAGAAATGTAGACAGACCAATTACTTGTTCTGGTTTAGTGTAAGTTTGCCATGTGAAGGGGCCTCAGGATACTGTAATGGCTTCTGTTGATGGAGTATGGTACATGAGAAAGAATTGGCCACTAATGTACTATACTATATTAAAAGCAGATAAATGAGTGGGTCCCTCTTTCACCTCCATCTCTCCCTCCTGTTCTTTGCAGCCACCATGATACTGAAGCTATGTGGCTTGCAATCAGTGCCGTGGCTTGTTAGTGCCTTGCAGCCAGAAAGCAGCGCTGCTGTGCTGGACTAGCGCAAATCTAAAGGGATTGAACTGCTGTGAGTTGTTTATTTCCGTGTGCAGAAGATGGAAGAAGGAAAAATAAAACGCACAATTAGGATGGACGAATATTTTGGTGATTTATTCTGAAATGATGTTCTTGCTATTCTCTGCATAGTTCATAACAAGGTTCAACAAAACGCCACTTATTTTCAGTGTTTTTACATTTACAGGGAGGAAATCAAATATGTTTCTAAGAGTAAGTGCATCTTAAAAATGTCACTTAGGCAATAACAGTTAGGATTTTGTTTCAATTAAATGGCAAATAGAGATACATGGATGTTTTCTCTCCGAGCACCATTTGGTGATTGCTGCAATGTTTATGGAGGTACGTTAAGTGAAAAGAGAACTTCCATGTATAAGACAATGCATTCAAAGTCAGAAGATAATAACTGGTTTTAGCTCTTTCCCATTCCTTAAAGACCAATGGTGTGTGCCTGAAGATGCAGGGATGTTCGTTCCTCTTATTAACTGCAGCGGGTTGTAAAGGATCCCAAAGCTTGCAGGACGTCTGGGAAACCTCAAACATTCTTTCAAATAGGCCCTGACACAACATACAAAACTGATGTTATGGAACCACAAGATACATACTCGCAAGTATTTTTGTACGTCTTCTGTGTTAACTACCATTTACTTTTTGAGGCTGCTTTGTGGTTTAAACAGAGCTGAGAAGAGAGTAAACTGCTTGACTTATTAACCAATCCCAAATTTATACTTACAGCACAGCTCAGCTTCCTACTAGCAAGAAGTGCACAGGATGTCATCCAAATATTTTTCCAGAGACTGAATTGTACAGTTTGTTCAATGTAATTAATGTAATATATGTGTAGTAAGTGTATTACATATAAATAACAGTATCATGTTCAAAATCTCTGACTCCAGTTGAGGTATCAGAGAACAGTAGCGATATAAGAGGAGGAGTAATCTTTGGTCACCGAGCAAGAATATAGCAGATGCTCTGTGAGATATACGGAAGAGAATACAGGCCGGGGTTTAGTGCGCTGCATGGTACCACACACCAATAGATGGGAAATGCATATTGCAAAAGCAACGGGCAAGAGAGATCCGTAACTTTATACGTGCAAAAAATAAATGCTCTGGCTAATTGTGTTATAAAGAACTTTTACTTCCTAACAATATTCAGTGTTGATGTCCTAATTGCAAAAAATGCAGATGAAGGAAGAATTGTTCAAAATATATTTAAAGATGGCTGCTATCGAATACACTGTATGTAGTAATAGTGTTTTCAGGACAGTGGATTAGACTTAGATTGAGCAAGAGTGTTATTAATATTAATGTAATATTGTGGTATTTATTCTTTGGAGGAACTGCATTCATTGACTGCCTAATTATTAAAGTGCGTAGAAATATTTGATAATATCCTTCTGGAATGTTTTTTTGTCTGGCCTCAAACATCCCAGCAGTCTACAGAAGACGTGGGCCAGATCAGCAGCAGCAGTGGTGAGAGAGAGGCTTTTGTAAATGTATGAGGCTCTGTAAGATTATCCAGATATCAACTTCCACTGGCCTCAGCGTAGCCTGTTTCCAATCAAGTCCTAAAAATAAACACCAGTTAATCACCTGAGGAGCAACTTGAGTTGACCAGAGTTTTGACTGTCATGAACCTCAGCCCAACCTCATTCAAGGGTTTTGGCTCATGCTTTGTGTTATCCTGGGGATGGACTAGCCCTGCTGACAGTGAACAGGAAGGAAGAGACCTCGAATACTGCACCTCCTTTATGTAGTTTGTGTTGTTCACCGGGTGTGATGCATTACATGGGATAAAATGAAAATGTAAAAATAATACTATTCTTTATATATATATATATAGCAACTGTAAATATTCCTGTATATTCATTTGCATGTCTTAGACAGGTCTGCAACCCTGTCTTTCACCATTATCACCCAGCACTTCCACTGCAGCAAGGGATTCTGGGAAATGACATGCAAATGAGCACACAGTGCCACCTTTTATCTCATGCTCTCATTACATGAGCAACCCTTAGCCAATGCATGCTGCTTTGGACACAGCTTATAAGCAAGGACTTGGGAGATGAAAAGCCAGTTAGTCGCTGCCAAGCAATGCACCAGCACCGGCTTCCAATGACGGTCCCGCCGTCAGTGACAAGCCTGAGCCGGATTTCGCATGCAGTTTCGATCAAGCTTGCATGTACCTTAGCAATTTCCAGCCTCATCAGCTGACTACAGGTGGACTAGTCCCGCTGCAAACTATCGACGTGGATGATCAAGAACGCTGGACTGGCAGTGGACCGGCGCCAGCTGAATGGGAAATTCTATGGTTAGTATTGTTAGTATTGTTGCCCTATTATTTTCTGTGTTTTTTTTTTTATTTTGACAATGCAGTATCAATATTGGTGCAATTCGAAAGTCAAGTGATTCTCCTGTAAGCAATATCATAGGCTGAGCAGCTTCTACAGTACTGTACTGCAGATACTGAACAATTGGTGGAACGCTAGGCGCATGCGCATTGGAACCTTCTTGAAACGCATACAGTATGCGTGTCATTACATCGACGGTAGGCGCATGCGCATTTGAACAGGAGACGCCCCCCGAGAAAATTATTGGTGGGACTGGCTGGGAACTTCTTTAGACCATTACAGTAAAACTTTTCTTTTTGTTTTTCCTCAGAAAAGAAAACGGCTAATGGAGGGATTTCGATGGATAGTATCGCTTTGTGTAACAATGCCTGCACATTGCTGAATCAGATTTAAAAACCCACGTACCGGAGTCTACAGTTTAGTGGCTGATGTACACTATGCTGATGTTTTGCGGCCGTACAGTATACAATACTTTTTTATAAACAATATACTGTGTAATAAACACGAAAAAATAAAAACTATATGCATTTATTCTACATGTATTACAGTACTGTACATACAGTATGTGTCTTCTATACAGTGCCAGTACATACAGTACAGTACTGTACTGTATGTGTCTTCTATTTTTTTTAATACTCTTGTACTGAGCATGCCTACAGTATACAGTAAAGTGTGCCTGGATAGTAGTGTACATTCTAGAAACACTGTATTTTGTTACAGTAGCAAAGGAGCCAATGGAACAATTTAAAACAAATCAACGTGTTCTTTTATTGGTGGAGTAAGTACAAAAACATTTATTTACAAATACTGTACAATGTAGAAACATTTTAAGTGCACAGCAATTCAAAACATGAATAGGTGTATGGTTTACTGCTACAGTTGTGAAAACATTTATGTACAGAATGTAAATGTATGGTTTACAGTCACATGTTTTAAAAACAAATTCTTTATTCATAAAATATACAAACCGCAACATCTCCTTTATCAAAGAACAGCAAGTCAAAACATATATAGTGGGATGGTGTGCAAAAAAATCTGCACCAGTACAGTCCTCGAGGACAGCAGACAGGCTCGGTTTTCAGGGTAACCTTGAAAAACGTGCCTGTTTGCGGCCCTCAGGGACTGGAATTGTGCAGGTCCTGTGTGTGTGTGTACAGCAAGTTAAAACATTTCTGTATAAATACAAGTTAAAAAACACACAACATCTTTTTATTTAAGTACAGCAGGTCAAAACATGTACAATACAGTTCAGCACAACAGTATGGTCTTACCTGTGATTAAAAAAATTATTTATTCATAAAATACAGTATACAAAACGCAACATCTACTTTATTAAAGAAACATACAGTATACAGTACAGTGGGATGGTGTGCAAAACAGTCAGTCAGGCCTTCACCACTACAGTCCTCGAGGGCAGCAGACAGGCCCGGTTTTCAGGACAACCTTGAAAACCGTGCCTGTTTGCGGCCCTCAGGGACTGGAATTGTGCAGGTCCTGTGTGTGTGTACAGCAAGTTAAAACATTTCTGTATAAATACAAGTTAAAAAACACACAACAACATCTTTATTTATGTACAGCAGGTCAAAACATGTACAGTACAGCACAGTTCAGCACAACAGTATGGTCTTACAGTTCCCGTGATTAATCCAGAAAGTCCACCACATTGTCCGTCCATGGCCGATTCCTTGCATGGTGCAAAACGCCATTAATGCAGTCTCGAACGCCTTTCATTACAGGATCTGTAATTGGATAAAAGCGCCGCATTTCATCCAGAATATTCTTTCTGAAATTGGCAGGAAGCGCCTTTTTTACGCGATTTCCGTCGTAATTCACTTTGAAGGCCCAGTCGCAGTACAACGAGTAGGGAACATGGTGCTTAAAAAGTAACAAGGCATACTTGTGGGGTGCACCCGCACTCATCACCCTATACTTCGCCTTAAGCGCCGGTGTCAGATCGCGCAGGGTGATGTCGGGCACCGTATCGATGCGAGCAAATGTAGGTCTTCTGCAAGCGGGTGTGCTTGAGGCGACGGGCGATGGTAGGTTGTCTGTGGTAGGTTGTCTGGGAGGAAGCTTTTCTCCGGTCTTGGTCGTCGTGTTGTCTCCTGTCGTGGTCTTGACGGGATTGTCATGTCCTCCTCAATGGCATACATGTACACTACATCTTCTGGTGGAGGGGGTGCGCTTGGTGATGGAAGGGGGTCGATGCTCCCATTCATCACATCCATGTCACCCCCCTGCTCCGGCGTCGGGGAAACGGGCATTAACACCGAGCAAACGATGTATACCCGCTATGTCAGCCTCTATCTTCTCCATACGTCGATCCATCGGTTGATCCATATCTAGCATCCGTTGATCCACATTTAACATGGTCTCCAGAAGCATATCTATATTTGCTAGCACAATAGAGTTCCCAGGGAGATCCACACTTATCCCACTCAGCATCCGGTCTAACGAGCTGCTTCTTGTGCATGGCGTGTGGACATCTGGGTGGATGGGTGCAACGGAGGATGAGATGGGGGTTCCATGGAGAGAAGCGGCAGCGACATCGAAGAAGGGTGGAGGAGGTGACCTGTGGATATCCGGTAGAGGAGAAGCGGCAGCATCGTCGAAGAGGGATGGAGAAAGTGACCTTTGGATTTCCGGGCGAGAAGCAGAGTCGTCTAAGAGCAAAGGAGAAAGTGACCCGTGGATTTCAGAGGCGGCAGCGTTGTCGGATAGAACCGGAGAAGGTGGCCTGTGGGTTTCCGGGAGGGCGGCGACAGCGTCGAGGACGAGGGGTGGAGAAGACGGGCTGAAGATTTCCGGGACAGCGGCGGCAGAGTCGTCGAAGCGTATGTGAGGAAGTGGTCTGCGGGTTCGATGGGTTTGCTGCCAATCGTTTTGCGCCGAGAGTACATCCCTGTATATCTTCTTGACATAATAAGGCTGACGTCTATGAAAACTCTTAGCCTTTGGGGTCGGCAGAAGGTTTTCTTTATTGGACTTAGCCTGTCGCTTTTGCCTTGGCGTGGAAACGGCAACCGCCTTTCGCTTTTTCTGCCTGACAGGCACGGCAGAGGCGAGAGGGTTCCTGCGTCCGTAGAATCTGGGTTGCTCCATGGAAGCAGGTGGCACAATGCTGTACAGTATCTGGACAAGGGCAAGTTCAGATAAAGATCATCGAGTGGTGGGCTATGCAAAGTGTGTAACATTTTATGCATGGCGGCGAGGTACAGGTGTTGAAAGTGGGCGTACTCTAATGTGAGTCATTACCGTATAAATACACCATCCATTTTGTGGATTCACTGCACATTGAATACACATCGACTAAACATCGAATATACTTTCTTGTGTTTGTATTTCTTTCTACTCGCAGCAATGGTTGTTAAAAAGATTTCCAAGGATCTCAGCATGTGAATTAAGGAGATGTACACGAGCGGACACCGAATTGCTGCTATCCAACGCTGGTTAGCTACTTCTGGCCTCGTTGTGCCAGCAACCACCGTGAGCTATCATGCACACGGAAAAAACAGAGACCGGAAAAAGGCACCAAGGGTAACTAACGCGTAAGTATATTTATAAAACTTTCTGTACTGTATCTAATATATCTGGGTAACTGAAAGCAAGTGAAGAAAGAGTGTGTATGTGTATCAGTGTGAATAAAAATGAATGGAGAGCCCACAGTATAAACAGTGCTCTACACAAGGTGTGTGTGGAGTTTATATCCCTCTCACTCTTTCTTCACTTGCTTTCAGTTACCCTTTGACACCTCTAGCCATAATACACATCCACACCGGGGGAAGGAGAAGCACAGATAACATTCCAAGAGACACTGTTTTTAAGTTATCCTTGCTTCATTCATTGTAACATCGCCGGAAGAAGAGATCAGTGTATCTCGAAAGCTCGCACAAATAAAAGCATTTCGTTAGCCACAGAACGGTATCATCTATTTATTTTTTGATTATTGAAGCTCGACTAACACGGTACTGATACCTCTACATGTATATATATATCTCATTTGCATGTCATTTCCCAGAATCCCTTGCTGCAGTGGAAGTGCTGTATGCTGGGTGACAATGGGGAAAGACAGGGTTGCAGACCTGTCTAAGACATGCAAATGAACATACAGTAATATTTACAGTTGCTATATATATATATATATATATATATATATATATATATATATATATATAATACATTACAGTATATATTATTAAATAATATTCTTATAAATGTGCATTATTCATGTTTCCCCATGTTTTAGAAATGTTTTCTAAATGTTTATCCAATTTCAATCTGCCAAAAGAACTTAATAAAGACTGCATTATGTATTATTCATGATTATTTTTATATTTGTATTTTTTGGTTCCTAATAAAATAAATATTTATTCACATTCCTGCTAGTCATAATCATTTACAACAACCACAACCCCCCCTCTCCCCCCACCCCTACAGTACACCAAAGAATCAGATAATGGTTTTTTTAACTCTCAATTCTCACAATGCTGTGCAAATCGGATTTACATTTCAAAATCGAGAAGGGATTTTCCAAAGCGTTACCGTAAACAAGGCCTCAAAGGGTTGGGGGGGGGTGATTACACGCAGGCGCACTGAGGCTTTGTAGGTCGGCTATGGACGGATTAAGAACACAATGGCAATATTCAGAAAATGAATGACTATGTGGAGAGAGGGGGTTGGGTGACTCATGCGCAGTAAGCAGCAAGCTCCCATCTCTAAAAGGATTAGAGTACACGCAGGCGCAGTGAGGCGATTGGCGCTCGTCTGGAGACGGATTAAAAACACAATGACCAACTAACTTCAGAAAATGAATGACTGTGGAGGTGTCTGTCGATAAGAGTTTGTGTGTGCGTGGGGGAGGGATGAAGGATTAGTTGTGCAGCAGTTCAAAGAAATAACATACTGTACTGTACTGTAGAGTACAGTAATTTCAAAAGGCAGTTCATCATAATACTGTAATTTGATCCCTACACCCCCCAAATACAGTACATAAAAAGCACACAAATCAACCATGTGCATGCAAACGCACAGATTTAATATCGTAATATCAAGATTCTTTTTGCAGGCTTGTGGATAAAATAACAGTTAAAAAATCATAATGAAAAAAATTTGTGGGGACACTCAAGCAGGCAGTGGTGGGTGACGTTACAAGCGCATCTCAAAGAGAATTACACGCAGGCGCAGTGAGGCTTTGTAGGTCGGCTATGGACGGATTAAGAACACAATGGCAAGATTCAGAAAATTAACGACTCCGTGGAATTTCAAATCCTTGAGCTAGCGTTCGTGGGGGAGGGGGCTGCAGGGTACAGCTGCATGAAGTTCAAAGCTAAAGACATACTTTGATTTCAAAAGGCAGTTCATCATAATAATACACCCCCAAATACAGTACGTAAAAAGCACACAAATCAACCATCTGCAGGGTCGCAGTCAAAAGCTACAGCACAGATTGAATATCGTAATACAGTAAGATGGGTTTTGCAGTCTCTTGTGGAGAAAATAAAAATAAAAAAATTACAATAAAAATTAAAAAAAAAAATTTTGGTCACTTACTCAGGCAAGCAAGCAGTGGTGAGCGAAGTTACAGGCGCATGCGCAGTAAATTTCTGCTGTCAAGCAGGAATGTGATTGAAACCAGACACACGTTCAAAGGAATGGTGTGGGAGAGATGTACTGCATTGCACAGAAGATAAGAAGTTGAAATACTCTGCAGTGCAGTTAATTATCCTGAGCGAGGGGAGAGCGCTGTATATGCCGAAATGTGACACTGTTACAGTACTGTACACAGCTATGCGTTTCAACAATTTTCAAATGTGACATACTGTACAGCAGCACAGCACTGCAAATGCATGTATACTTTAAATATGCAAATTTACAATTACTGCGCGCGCACACAGACTGTGTACTGACGTAGGTTGAACCGCGAAGGTATTAGACTTCCAAAACAACAGCTCGCAAACGCCCCCCTGAGTTTTTACACGGCATTGCAGTATTGCAGACAGCGAGAATAAAATGCTAATATCACGAGCGCGAAAATAACGCAGTTCACTCCGGGCAAAAACAACAAAAAAACGCACCTAACCGGGAAAATCTGAGAACCGCGGATCTAGCCATCTTAGAATCAGATCGGCCGCCACTGTATGCTGGGTGATAATGGTGAAAGGCAGGGTTGCAGACCTGTCTAAGACATGCAAATGAGCATACAGTAATATTTCCATGTGCTATATGCTTTACTGTGGAGGGTTTTTGTCACTTTTTTTACCCACCATAACTTAACTAAATATGGTGAAACCTATCCTAAGCTTCATTTTTGCAAAGCTAGTATAACCAACCCCTCACTGATGAGACCCATTAAGGTCGAAACAGCTGTCTGTGGGTGGGTTTACTGGCTATGCATCTTAACCCAGGCTGTGCTCAAAAGCTGTGAAATGCAGCAAGCATAATATCACGATAGCTAGTGATAGGTTATAATACACACCAAAATATCTGGGTTGAATTGAACACGACTTAGATATAATAAATATAGTTTATTCCTAAGATAGGTGAACACACAAGATGATACAAATAACAGACAAGAAATAACACTTACTTAAGGGTTGGACAATGAAGCAATCAGGATACAGGATTGGCAATTCATTCAGCAATACAGGTTCAGATGAAGACATCACGAAAACACACGAAGAACAATGGGTATAGGGCTTACCCTCGTTTATATGGAGTTTCAGCCCCCATACCTTAACTTTGGGGCGCCTGAATATCTTGCAGACTCCTTTGAAGTCAGGTCACCCTTCTGTCTGTAAGTGTGAATTATGACACTTACAGACCATTCAGGCTCTGCGTTCCCCCACCCTATTGTACACAATCAGTCTTTGATCAGAGGGTTTATTGTAGACCACTTGTCTCCCCCCTGAACATTAACATAAAGCAGAGCCAGTAATTTTCCCAGGCTTTTATACCAGCCTTGCGAAACAGTATATTCTTTAATATCTACCTATATTAAAATAATCCGTTCTGTGGGTCTGAACGGGCTGAAATTTGCAAGGTCCTCTTATGCCAGAGGACCCTTGCCATAGTGGCCAAGTTTCAGCCTTCCACGACCCCCAGAACCGGAGATACAAAAAAACAGTTAAAATCCCCTATTAACTTTAATGCAGGATTCTCCGCTATGGCTAAAAGAAATCTCTGCTTTTCACTCTGCCATTGAAATCAACGGGCTCCGCCGCTATAGGCTTTCAATGGAGCAACTCCGCCTTTGAAGTCAATGTTCTCCGCCGCTATAGGCTTTCAATGGAGCAACTCCGCCGTCGAAGTCTATAGGAAAACCACAATTTTTTACATTTGCCCATACTCCATCTGGTTGATTGGAGAGGGCTGGAAATGGCCATGCAGTCATGCCGGAACAGTGACTACATGTGACCAAAATCCCAAACCTCTGGTACTCACAGAACCGGAGATATGGGCTTACACTTTTCACCCTTTCGGACTTAGCCGTTTTAAAGCCACGCGGCTTTCCCCCATTGGAATTAATATGGCCGGCGCCGCCATAGGAAATGCATGGGCTGGCGCCGCCATAGGATTCAATGGGACCTCCGCTCCCATTAGAGTCAATGGCGCGACCCTCGTGGCGAGCGTGACCCTTTACGGGGGTCCCTCATTCTCGGACCCGGTGGTGGTCGTGTGTGGGGGTTCTTAGGGTCTAGGGGCAAAAATAATTTTATTTCTGGGTGCCCTAGAACCTAAGTTGCCCACGCCAATTGTAGTTGAACTTGAACTAAGGTGATCAAAAGCTCTTTTTCAGACATTGTATCCGCTTTTGCGGTCTGCGGTTTGGATGGCTGCCAACCCGTTTCTGGAGGTCGGCGTCAAGGAATCCCCATTGAAATGAATGGCTCCATTGACTTACAATGGGGAACCGCCGCTCCTCCTCTCGGGTGCCACCTGCAGGTCTTCTGGTGAAAATGGACCGAAATCGCCAGTTTCCCCATAGGATCGCATTGAGCTGCAATGGCGACCAATAGAGAGCTGCAAAATGGAGCCTGCAAAGGCGGGAAAATGGAACAAAGGGCTATAATCACTACTTGACTATTAACCCTTTCCCTCCCGCATCATTCCCAGTGTATGTGTTGGTGCAGACACTGGAATGGGAACAATACATATTTACAGGAGAATACACATTTGGGGACTGAAGCAGGGTAAAAACACATTACTGGACCGCAGTCCAGTTAACCCCCTACTTCCCAAGTGAGCAGGGGGTGGCCAAATGGGGTGTAACCCCTTTAATACCGGGCCAAACCCCCTCTCCCATGACACATAAGCTTTAGGGGACCATGTTATATGGTTTTGAAGCATAAGGTGGCACTGTGTGCTCATTTGCATGTCACTTCCCAGAATCCCTTGCTGCAGTGGAAGCACTGTATGCTGGGTGATAATGGTGAAAGGCAGGGCTGCAAACCTGTGTAAGATATGCAAATGAGCACACAGTAATATTTCCATTTGATATATATATATATATATATATTTACTAGCTGATATATTCGGCGTTGCTCCCCCTCTCCGCTGCCCCCCATACCTCCGCTCCTCCTCTCTCCACTCCCCCCTCTCTCTCTTTCTCCCCCCATTCCCCTCTCTCTTTCTCCCCCTTCCCCTCTCTCTTTCTCCCCCATTCACAGCAATCCGGCCCCCCCGTGCACATGAATGCAGCGCCCCCCGTGCAAAGCTCGGGTCTCCCCTCCAACCCTCTTCTCCCCACCCCCCCCCGTTCACAGGTCCGTGGCCCTAAACCCCCCCTCCCCCGTTCACAGCGCCAATTTCCCCCCCAGTTCACAGCTCCGGTTCCCCCCTGAGTCCCACGGAACAGCCCTCCCTCTTCCCCTCGGCGGCTCAGTGTCGGGGCAGGCGGGATGGTTACGTGGCGACGGCTCACTGGGGTTTTTTCTCCGCAGCGGCTGCTGAAAGGCCAAAATACAAAGTAATGTATTCCACAGTGGTCCCCCCCGTTCACAGATCTGGTCCTCCCCCCCCTTCACATCTCCGATTCCTCCCTCCTCAACCCCGTTCAGAGCTCGCCGGCAGCGGCTCACTTTTGGGTTGTTCGTCGCTAGATTGGTGCGGGCGGTGGGGGTTACTTACCGGGGACGGTGCGGGCGGGGGGGTTACTTACAGGGGGCGCCGGCGTGCTGCGGGGGCGGACGAGGGGAGTTTGTCTGCGGCCGCTGACTGCGGATGCGGGTTGTTGGCGGTGTGTGACAGGGGGTGCTGGTTGGTTGGCGGCAGCTCACTTAGTGTGCTTGAAAGCCAATGAGAGCCAAGTCCCGCCTTGCAGTCAGCCAATGAGAGTCAATGAGCACAAACAAACCCACAGACAAACAGATTTTGACTTTTATATATATATATATATATATATATATATATATATAGTGTTTTGTTTGGGACACAGGAGATAAAGAGACTTGCCCAACATCTCATTGAGTTGGATATTTTTTTATCCCTGATATCATGAATAAGCAGCAGCAGCAGTTGGGGAAGGAGCCATGCCTCGACTCTTAGAGTATCCAAAACTCCTACAAATTGTTAATAAAGGGAAGAATGACGCAAAATAGGGGGAAAGGATTCCAAGTCCCTGCCACGCTTACCCATGTATTACTGTTAAAGGTTGACATGCTGCTCTATTTTTTATGCCCTTTTCTGTTATTGACCAGTGACTTAGTCTCGGGACATGCACGGCCATCATGCTGGTCCGTCCCACCATTCACTTCCCTGCCGCTCTGCCGTAATGCGTGGCAGAGGGACATTAGTAGCTGTTTGATCAGCCACTGCTTGTATCATAACCTGTTTGTATACAGAAGGTCTGTGGTGGAGGAGTTAGGTGTAGATGCATGAGATGCTTGCAATGGCACTGCCTCCTCTGCAGACTTTATCCTGAGCTTTACAAGAACAGGTATTAGGAAGTAATGAGGGAAGCATGAGACGTCGCTGTGCCCTGAGATTATACTCTTAATAGAGAGCTGTGCTTAATACTAAGGAAGCAAATTCTGGCTTCTTAACATGCTTACTTGATATCCCAGGTGATCCATGTCACAATGTGAATAATATTTATAGCGTGCTGTAAACATTGTTAAAAGGAAAAGTACTTACCCCCCCTCCCTCTTTTCTAATTTTTTCTTTTCATGTGTCGAAAACATTTTTGGTTTAGACAAAAGAATGTCTTTGCTGCCAGGCCTACACTAGGCCTCTTCACAAAAACACAGTGTGCACCGGGAAATTCTCCTGCAAAGGTATAATCAAAGCATACTTCATCCCACGCCGTAATGTATCTGCGGCTTTTCACATTCCTCCGGCACAATGCCTTAGAAAGCGAAAACATGTACACGGGGAGACTGCCTGCGACCTATCTGTCATGCTGCCTAACACTCTGTAATCAAGCTGCAGTTTAAAATGCACACCGTGTAATTTGTGCGTAAATTAAAAGGTGTTTAAGAGCCTGGGATGTTTGAGAGCCAATGGCTTGCGGCTGACACTCCAGTCTCTCATTCTGCTGCTCCTACCTGATCCGTTTACACCTGCCCTGTGTCTCCTCTCACACACCTTGAGCTTGGCACTGTTTGTTTCTGCTACTACAAGTGTCTTGCTGACCCCTAAAAATAATTCTGCAATCCAGATGCACTGGAGAGTTCTGACCAGTGGAAGGTGGACCCACACGGCAATTGCAGTGAAATGAGTTTAACTTTCCGTTTGAGTGAGACTCACCAATTGTAAGGCGGTTTCATCTATTCGGATTAAAGGTCAGACAGTGAAAAGCAACCTTACACAGTAGAATGAGTGCTTGGAGTTCTGAAGGAGTAGGCAAGTGGTAATTCCACTACCTTTTAAACTGCTGAATCCAGTTACAATCCCAGTGTGAGCTTTCCCTGTGACCTAGAGGAAAGTCACTTAATCTCCCTGTGCCTCAGATTGTGACGTCTGCAGGGCAGTGACTCGTGTCTTCATAATTCTGTACATAGCAGTTTGTACATTGCCCTAGTTATGCGTGAACAAATATATTATTATAGGTCTCACTCCTTGGAAGGCAGACGCACTAATTAGGACTGAGTCTCGCTCACTGATACTGAGGACTAGGACTGAGTCTCGCTCACTGATACGGAGGACTAGGACTGAGTCTTGCTCACTAATATTGAGGACTAGGACTGAGTCTCGCTCACTGATAATTAGGACTAGGACTGAGTCTTGCTCATTGATACTGAGGACTAGGACTGAGTCTCACTTCAAAGGCAGTTTTGCTCACTAGGTCTGATTCTCACTCACTGGGAAGGAAGCCCCACTTATTAGGACAGAGACTCACTATGATTGCATCTCAGAACGTTATCCCACACAGAGTTTTCGTAGACTTCAGTGGAAATATTCCTCTAATATATGTCTTTGTTGTTTCAGTTTTCAGTCCCCATGTGTAACGTTTGGGTGCTTGCACCTTGACAGCAATTTATCACAGAACAATACTGAACAATACAGGCACCTGTGACTGAGTGACCTGGCAGGAGAGCGACAGGGCTGAACAACTCTGCAGCCAGTGAAACTATTGTGACTCGGGAGAAGGTTCTGGGATACGAGCCAATATGTTTACTAACCCACGACCCATTGTTTAGAAAGCCCCACAGACAGTGAAATGGTTAAATCCTTGTCTAGAGAATTTCTATTCTAGTTTTGCCTCTAAAGCAGGGGTGCTCAACTGCAGTCCTCAGAAACCCCCCTTGCCCCCCTCGCCCCCCCCTGCCAGCAGGTCAGGTTCTAAGGATATCCATGCTTCAGCACAGGTGGTGCAGCTGAGCCTCTGATTGAGCCACCTGTGCTGAAGCAGGCATAGCCTGAAAACCTGACCTTTTGGAGGGGTCTTAAGGACTGGCGTGGAGCACCCCTGCTCTAAAGCAAAGTGCAGCAATCGTACATTATGACACATATTTTGTGGTTACAGTTTTGTGATCGAAGATTGACTAACTTTTTATGTCTTTAAAGGATTCCTCTCTCCAACTACTGGGAACAAAATAGATTTTGATTCTTAGGTTTGCATCTTTTCTGTAGTAGTCAAATCATTGCAAAAACACAGCAGCTGGCGGAGGGAGTAGTTTGCCTTTTACGTGGGTTTATAACACAAAAACAAGGCGCCTGAAATAAACAATACAAATCTGACCATATACCAAATGTCCAGATAGATGCTTCTGTGATCTTCAGTGAGCCTCACGAGCAATCATATGTCATGAGAAAGAGAGAGAAAAAGAAAGACAAATCATATTATATAACTGTTGGGTATATGAACTAGACAAACTAACTTAGACTAACAACATATATCAACAAATAGGAGTTTCCCTGTGCTGCTATCCGGAGAAAGAACTTCCTACAGTATGAGCCTGCTTTTATTATCCTTCTTGTACGTAGGATTCCAAAGTTTCCATCTTGGAGGACTGACTGTTCCTGTTTTGTGCATTGTATGGGGTCATATATTTTACTATTATGTTTTAATAAATGAGCTTATATCTATCACTTTTTGTTGATATATGTTGTTAGTCTAAGTTAGTTTGTCTAGTTCATATACCCAACAGTTATATAATATGATTTGTCTTTCTTTTTCTTTCTCTTTTTCATGACATATGATTGCTCGTGAGACTCACTGAAGATAGATCACAGAAGCATCTATCTGGACATTTGATATATGGTCAGATTTGTATTGTTTATTTCAGGCGCCTTGTTTTTGCGTTATATGTTTTGTTTCTGATTGTACTAATCAGTTTGTACTCAGCCGCCTGGCCCACATATATGGTTTATTTAAGTTATCACTTACTGTTGATATTTTACTAGGTAGTTATTAAGTTTTAGCGTATTAGGGGAAGCTAAGCAAATAAAAATAACTAGGAATATTTAGCAGTGTTCAGACTGGCCCTCAAGTAAATGTGAGGATGTATGTGGGGGTGACAGGTGTGATAGTAAGTGAGAAAGTCTCTGGCCAGATCCCCATATCTGTAATTTGCAGCTCTTCAGTTTCTGATAACCTGTGCCCTGGCCCATCAGGTCACACCCCTGCAGAGTGTCATCACAGCTTTATGCATTGTATTTGTCAACACTGACAGCACATAAACTCCTCCTCACCCTGACCGCTCACACGTCCTGCACTCCTACGGTCACCCCTGTGACTCAGCACAGCAGAAAGTGTCACGTTGGGAAACTATAAGGGACGTGGAGATAGAAAACATGCAGCAATAATATATTGTATTTATGTAGACACTTTTATTTGTATACAGTAGTAAATCAGTGAGATGCATGTAGCCAGCTCTGGGGTGGAATCCTCTCCATCTGTTGTGTATGAGAGAGATAAAAGGAAAAATCTGTATGTCATCCAAACACAAGACAGAGACACAGGGAGATAAAGAGATATTCCTGAGGGGTGTAAAGAAGGACTTCATCAAACTCCATTCTCTTGCTGCCCTGAAGGAGTTAAAATTGTAGCCTCTTAAAATCTAAAAACACTCCTATTCTAGTACCACCTGCTCATTGGCTCGGTGAATAAAGGAGGCCATGAAATATAGGATTTTATGGCCACAGGCTTCACTTCTGGGAGAGTGAAAAATGCACCACAAATTGATGTTTACAAATCAGTAAGGCACTAGTCCCATCTCTCTGTGTTAGGACAAACTCTGTCCCTGTACCTACAGAAGTACAAATCCAAGGAAGGGGTAGAGATTTGGGGGAGAAAATCCCAATTTAGTTTCCTCTTACTATGTTATTTAGGCTGGTAATAAATCATACAGAAAATGTACCTTTTGTAGAGGTGTGTGGCACATTCTACTTCAAAACCTTGTTACTCCGGGAAGAGACACGTGGGAAAATGGAGGGGAGAAAATAGAAATAGAATATTATCTGTGAGTCCCATAAAAACCTTTACCCTTCCTGATAAGACCGAAAAAGGGGCAGCATCCATCCAAAATGTAATATAGGCAATGCACCATATTGGTGGTGCATGTAGATTCTGCCAGTGAGGGGGATAGTTTAGGATCAGTGGGGGGAAGAGGAGATGGAGTGAGTGTTTGTCATAAGACAGGTTCCAATGTCCCAAGTTTCATACTCATGATAAGAAGGATGGGAATGGATAAGTCTTCCCACATTGCACACACTGCTGAGTCCAGATTCATGTGGCAGTCTCTCTGTAGCTATTATCTCATATTATATCACTTTGAGCATTAATACATTCACTTGAGCTGACACTTGCTGTGTGTGCTTATCCGCTCCATATCCTTACACTTACATATCAAGTTTATGTTATTTAACCTGAGCAGATTTCTAACTTTAAGCAGAGGTAGCCTCTGTTTGACGTTCCTGTTTTTATATAATGTTATGCTTTAACTTCCCCCGTGGGTCTCCTGACATCAACTCACTGGTTCAGGACATATGCACTTCTTATGTTTGACACTTCCAGGAACTTAAAATTAGTTCGCTGTCAAAATCGTGTCTACCCGCCATCTTAAAAGAGGGCCCATGGAGGAGGGAGGTTATACTACAGCAGGTCCCCTGGTTTAGAACCACCCACTGGCCCCAGGTAAACAGGAGGAGATGTAGTGGAAATGGCTGAGATGTTGTCCCTGTATGTGGTAAGAGTACTGTATATAAGTTGTGCTAGAGTGGAACGATCGTATAAGGCCCGAAGGCCTCCAGTGGCAGAGCATGAACAGTTGCCCTTAGCAAGGGTTAAGTATGGAGTGTGCGCATACAGGGTTTGAGTGGCTGTGAATCTCTCATTAGTGTAAGAAAAAGACAGCAGATTGTTATGAAATTTGACTTCCTTGCTGTTGAAAGCCCCACCATAAATTCATGTAGGAACTGTTACATGACATTGCAGTGAACTCGCAGGTCACATTGTAACCAGCATCTTCCCCCACAGTGTTTTCTTTGGCATGGTCCCCCAGCAGCCACTCGTAAATCACAGTGTGAACCCACGGCTCAGCCTAACCAGGGGGGCTACTTTGTAACATTGGGTCTGGTTATGAAGACAGGCCTTATTAAAGAAGGACACCCCCTGTCCTGATGGACATGCTTCTAGTTGAAGAACAACCCACAGGGGTTCGTTAGTAATGGCAAATCATTGCCACCTCTCTGACACTTGAATGATATCACCAATACTAGATTGTCCCCTTTGCCTCATTGCAGAGAAAACAAGACATTGTCAGTCATTTCATTTCAGATTGTATTTGGTGTATCAGGCAAGCGAACCATAGCACCATTCATTAACTTTGTATATTGTGATGTGTGGAACCACTTTGCCATATATTACATGCGATGTAACCAGCCTCTCACGCAGCCGCAGGGCCGGGCAACAACTATTTACTGTTTGAAAAGTTTCTTTCATATGTAACCAAGGAGGGAGAGGGAGGAGTGGGTATGAGACCCTTTTTATTGGACCAAACAAGTAGTTGATATGTTGCAAGGCTTCGAACCTCTCGGGGTCCTTCGTCGGGTTCTACCCCGAGAGGTTTGAAAGGTGGTAACATATCAACTAACTTGTTGGTCCAATAAAAGGCATCATACTCCCTCTCTTGTTACTACATGGAAGAAAGGATAAACATGGCTCTCACCCTTCGTTGTTTTTCATAAGTAAAAGTATTTTGCTGCTGAGAAGTTTCACATTTCAAACGTAGTCCTAACTGAGTAACGGCTGCTACAGCAAATTAACTGTGATCCGGGAGGTGTTCTAAAGTCGCTGCGATGGAACACATATGTAAAATAATTAGACTATCTATTCGTTCATACAGATATATGTTCAAGTAAGGGGGGAGGAGGGGGGGGGGGCTGTGCCTACAACCTACTCTCTTCCATGGCCTCAAAAAAAAAAGTAATAATAGTAATAAAAAAAACAAATCCATCAATCCTAATTTATTGTGCCACTTAAGAAATTACAAGATAAAACAAAAATCTGCCCCAGTACCCGAGAGAGAGGCAGCCCAGTCCTTTGTGTAAGTGCTCTCAGTAGGGGAGAGGCCAGTTACAGAAAGCCAGCCCCCTGTGTGTTTGTGTAAGGGAGGTGAGGCTGATGTGCAGTACAGCTCTCTGATTAATGCTCATTACTTGTTTATGAACCAGAGGCTGACGGTCTGAACTTCCTCATGGGCCAAATAGTTCAGGGGGCTGTTTCCTGAGGCTGCCTGGGGGGGGCTCTCCATCAGAGAGTGAGAGGGGTGGATGCACAGACATAGGCACGCTTCCAGGACTGTGTAATAAATACGTGTGTGTGTAATTATAGATATGTTATATAAAGCATATTTTCTGTACAGTATTTAAATAAAAAATAACAGTAATTATGTTTTCTCTAAATAATTGTGGCCCGCAGGTTATCATTTTTTGGGGCTCTCATAGAAGTGTGTATGTATATACCACGTAGTGGGATTTCTGTGCTAGATGACTGTCACTTCTCACCACTCGTCCTTTCTGTTATAGATTTGGGCCCGGTTTGGTGATATACTGGTACGGATTCATCGAGGAGTTGGACTGCCACCGGGAACGTGGCATCCTGCTGAAGGATGAGTTCCCCAGCGACATTGTAACACTGCGGGGCTGCATGGCGCTGGAGGAGGAGGAGCAGGAGCGCAGCCAAAATACGGGAGCGCGTGAGAGGGAGGGAAACCAGGAAGCAGCATAATATTTCCATACAGCCCCAAACTGTCGAACTCCAGCTGAACTGCAGCCGGTGCTGCCTCTTTATACAAACACGCAGACAATCTGTTTACCTTCCTTCCCAGCCGCCCTTTTGCCCCATGCTACAGCACCAGCCCCCGCACTATCAGCACCTCTGCATCTCCAGATCCTCTGCGGACATACACACTGGCCTTCTTCCTTCCGCCTGCACCCTTCTAGCTCACCAGCCACAAAAATAAGAGCCAAGAGGAAACTAGTTCTTCTCTAACCCCTTCACTGCTAAATAAATCCCAGATCTGCTTGCAGACAGGCCTCTCTTTGGAAGGATAATGGGATAGTCAAGAAAGGAGGAGCTAGGAGGTGTAGCATCATTTATATGACAGGCCGGGCTACTTTCAGGTGTCATTACACGGAGGGATCATGATGAGAACTTCACACGCTACGTTAGGATTAGAAGTTTAGATATATGTAACATTTTTGTTTCCGTTTTTCTGCATATGGAAGGAATCTGGTTTCCATAGATAGGGATACATTTGTGTTCACTTTAAGTGAAACGTTTTTTGTAAAAATGTTTTGTATTGTGGCTATCAGATGGGCTACAATTATCCCATCATGGTAACCCAATTCCTGAAGACATTTCTCCATAGTTGCCTAACAGCTGCTGCCACAAGTTTGAGGCTTTGGCTTTCCCATATTTAGGGTTTGGTGCCTTCATAAATGCCTAATAACAATTAGTTAATGGCTTTGTAATTTGAATGAGGTTTTAGAAACCGGGGAGGGCCCCAGGTGTCCGTGAGTGTGATTACCTCTAACAAGTTAATGTTTTAAAATGCTTAATAAACTAGTATTATTATTCACTGTTCCTTGTGTTCCTTACAGATTATGATAGCACTTGTGTGCCAGCGGTGACTCACCACTGCTCATTTCATGGCAATTGTTGCTCATGGGTTGTGATTATCACTGAGCTCTTGAAGTGCCTGATACATGAGCTGAAGTAGCCTCCTGCTATTCATTGACTGACACAGTGACTGACTGACACAGGCTGGGAGTATTAAACATTAGGCTACATACACTGTACACCCTCACTAACCTGTAATTGTCCCATGTGCTATACATACACTTGTGCATCCTCACTAACCTGTAACTGTCCCATGTGCTATACATACACTGTGCATCCTCACTAACCTGTAACTGTCCCATGTGCTATACATACACTGCGCATCCTCACTAACCTGTAACTGTCCCATGTGCTGTACATACACTGTGCATCCTCACTAACCTGTAACTAATCCCATGTGCAATACAGTACATACACTGCATCCTCACTAACCTGTAACTGTCCCATGTGCTGTACATACACTGTGCATCCTCACTAATCTGTAACTGCCCCATGTGCTATACATACACTGTGCATCCTTACTAACCTGTAACTGTCCCATGTGCTGTACATACACTGTGCATCCTCACTAACCTGTAACTGTCCCATGTGCTATACATACACTGTGCATCCTCACTAACCTGTAACTGTCCCATGTGCTGTACATACACTGTGCATCCTCACTAACCTGTAACTAATCCCATGTGCTATACTTACACTGTGCATCCTCACTAACCTGTAACTGTCCCACGTGCTGTACATACACTGTGCATCCTCACTAACCTGTAACTGTTCCATGTGCTATACATATACTATGCATCCTCACTAACCTGTAACTGTCCCACGTGCTATACATACACTGTGCATCCTCCCTAACCTGTAACTGTCCCATGTGCTATACATATACTGTGCATCCTCACTAACCTGTAACTGTCCCACGTGCTGTACATACACTGTGCATCCTCACTAACCTGTAACTGTCCCATGTGCTATACATACACTGTGCATCCTCCCCAACCTGTAACTGTCCCATGTGCTATACATACTCTGTGCATCCTCCCCAACCTGTAACTGTCCCACGTGCTATACTTACACTGTGCATCCTCACTAACCTGTAACTGTCCCATGTGCTATATATACACTATGCATCCTCACTAACCTGTAACTGTCCCATGTGCTATATATACACTGTGCATCCTCACTAACCTGTAACTGTCCCATGTGCTATACATACACTGTGCATCCTCACTAACCTGTAACTGTCCCATGTGCTATACATACACTGTGCATCCTCACTAACCTGTAACTGTCCCATGTGCTATACATACAATGTGCATCCTCCCCAACCTGTAACTGTCCCATGTGCTATACATACACTGTGCATCCTCCCCAACCTGTAACTGTCCCATGTGCTATACATACACTGTGCATCCTCCCCAACCTGTAACTGTCCCACGTGCTATACATACACTGTGCATCCTCACTAACCTGTAACTGTCCCACGTGCTATACATACACTGTGCATCCTCACTAACCTGTAACTGTCCCATGTGCTATACATACACTGTGCATCCTCACTAACCTGTAACTGTCCCATGTGCTATACATACACTGTGCATCTTCACTAACCTTTAACTGTCCCATGTGCTATACATACACTGTGCATCCTTACTAACCTGTAACTGTCCCATGTGCTGTACATACACTGTGCATCCTCACTAACCTGTAACTGTCCCATGTGCTATATATACACTGTGCATCCTTACTAACCTGTAACTGTCCCATGTGCTATACATGCACTGTGCATCCTCACTAACCTGTAACTGTCCCATGTGCTATACATACACTGTGCATCCTTACTAACCTGTAACTGTCCCATGTGCTGTACATACACTGTGCATCCTCCCCAACCTGTAACTGTCCCATGTGCTATACATACACTGTGCATCCTCACTAACCTGTAACTGTCCCATGTGCTATACATATAATGTGCATCCTCCCTAACCTGTAACTGTCCCATGTGCTATACATACACTGTGCATCCTCACTAAACTGTAACTGTCCCATGTGCTATACATATAATGTGCATCCTCCCTAACCTGTAACTGTCCCATGTGCTATACTTACACTGTGCATCCTCACTAACCTGTAACTGTCCCATGTGCTATACATATAATGTGCATCCTCCCTAACCTGTAACTGTCCCATGTGCTGTACATACACTGTGCAGCCTCACTAACCTTTAACTGTGCCATGTGCTATACATACACTGTGCATCCTCACTAACCTGTAACTGTCCCATGTGCTGTACATACACTGTGCAGCCTCACTAACCTGTAACTGTCCCATGTGCTATACAGTACATACACTGCATCCTCACTAACCTGTCCCATGTGCTATACTTACCAGACAAAATACATGGAGGGATAATACATACAAATAAATATTGGGGGATAAGAGACCTGCCCCAAAAACTTAGTCTAAATATTAAGAGGGTATACAATATGTTTGTCATATAAATGCCTTTAATTCCAGTCAGCACAAAGCTAAAGGCTTAATTTATAAGCATGCCACGTGCCCCTGCTGATCTTTCTATATAAAACCTGGAAACTTATTTAACATGTTGTTGTATTTGCATAGAAAGTATGAAAGTATAAGCACAGGGAGTCCTTACCCCTGGTACACATACATAGTATAATAGCATGAGCACGGGGTATCCTTACCCCTGTTACACATACATAGTATAATAGCATGAGCACGGGGTATCCTTACCCCTGTTACACATACATAGTATAATAGCATGAGCACGGGGAGTCCTTACCCCTGTTACACATACATAGTATAATAGCATGAGCACGGGGAGTCCTTACCCCTGTTACACATACATAGTATAATAGCATGAGCACGGGGAGTCCTTACCCCTGTTACACATACATAGTATAAAAGCATGAGCACGGGGAGTCCTTACCCCTGTTACACATACATAATATAATAGCATGAGCACGGGGAGTCCTTACCCCTGTTACACATACATAGTATAATAGCATGAGCACGGGGAGTCCTTACCCCTGTTACACATACATAGTATAAAAGCATGAGCACGGGGAGTCCTTACCCTGTTACACACAAATAGTATAATAGCATGAGCATGGGGAGTCCTTACCCCTGTTACACACACATAGTATAATAGCATGAGCACGGGGAGTCCTTACCCTGTTACACATACATAGTATAATAGCATGAGCATGGGGAGTCCTTACCCCTATTACACATACATAGTATAATAGCATGAGCACGGGGAGTCCTTACCCCTGTTACACATACATAGTATAATAGCATGAGCATGGGGAGTCCTGACCCTGTTACACATACATAGTATAATAGCATGAGCATGGGGAGTCCTTACCCCTGTTACACACACACGTATAATAGCATGAGCACGGGGAGTCCTTACCCCTGTTACACATACATAGTATAATAGCATGAGCACGGGGAATCCTAACCCTGTTACACACACATAATATAACAGCATGAGCACGGGGAATCCTAACCCTGTTACACATACATAGTATAATAGCATGAGCACGGGGAATCCTAACCCTGTTACACATACATAGTATAATAGCATGAGCATGGGGAGTCCTGACCCTGTTACACATACATAGTATAATAGCATGAGCATGGGGAGTCCTGACCCTGTTACACACACATAGTATAATAGCATGAGCACGGGGAGTCCTTACCCCTGTTACACACACATAGTATAATAGCATGAGCATGGGGAGTCCTGACCCTGTTACACATACATAGTATAATAGCATGAGCATGGGGAGTCCTTACCCCTGTTACACATACATAGTATAATAGCATGAGCACGGGGAATCCTGACCCTGTTACACACACACATAGTATAATAATATGAGCACGGGGAATCCTTACCCCTGTTACACACACATAGTATAATAGCATGAGCACGGGGAGTCCTGACCCTGTTACACACACACAGTATAATAGCATGAGCACGGGGAGTCCTTACCCCTGTTACACATACATAGTATAATAGCATGAGCACAGGGAGTCCTAACCCTGTTACACATACATAGTATAATAGCATGAGCATGGGGAGTCCTGACCCTGTTACACATACATAGTATAATAGCATGAGCACGGGGAGTCCTGACCCTGTTACACATACATAATATAATAGCATGAGCACGGGGAGTCCTGACCCTGTTACACATACATAGTATAATAGCATGAGCACGGGGAGTCCTTACCCCTGTTACACATACATAGTATAATAGCATGAGCATGGGGAGTCCTTACCCTGTTACACATACATAGTATAATAGCATGAGCATGGGGAGTCCTTACCCTGTTACACATACATAGTATAATAGCATGAGCACGGGGAGTCCTTACCCCTGTTACACACACATAGTATAATAGCATGAGCACGGGGAATCCTTACCCCTGTTACACATACATAGTATAATAGCATGAGCACGGGGAAGCCTGACCCCTGTTACACATACATAGTATAATAGCATGAGCACGGGGAATCCTGACCCTGTTACACACACATAGTATAATAATATGAGCACGGGGAATCCTTACCCCTGTTACACACACATAGTATAATAGCATGAGCACGGGGAGTCCTGACCCTGTTACACACACACAGTATAATAGCATGAGCACGGGGAGTCCTTACCCCTGTTACACATACATAGTATAATAGCATGAGCATGGGGAGTCCTTACCCTGTTACACATACATAGTATAATAGCATGAGCACAGGGAGTCCTAACCCTGTTACACATACATAGTATAATAGCATGAGCACGGGGAGTCCTAACCCTGTTACACATACATAGTATAATAGCATGAGCATGGGGAGTCCTGACCCTGTTACACACACACAGTATAATAGCATGAGCACGGGGAGTCCTTACCCCTGTTACACATACATAGTATAATAGCATGAGCACAGGGAGTCCTAACCCTGTTACACATACATAGTATAATAGCATGAGCACAGGGAGTCCTAACCCTGTTACACATACATAGTATAATAGCATGAGCATGGGGAGTCCTGACCCTGTTACACATACATAGTATAATAGCATGAGCACGGGGAGTCCTGACCCTGTTACACATACATAATATAATAGCATGAGCACGGGGAGTCCTGACCCTGTTACACATACATAGTATAATAGCATGAGCACGGGGAGTCCTTACCCCTGTTACACATACATAGTATAATAGCATGAGCATGGGGAGTCCTTACCCTGTTACACATACATAGTATAATAGCATGAGCATGGGGAGTCCTTACCCTGTTACACATACATAGTATAATAGCATGAGCACGGGGAGTCCTTACCCCTGTTACACACACATAGTATAATAGCATGAGCATGGGGAATCCTTACCCCTGTTACACATACATAGTATAATAGCATGAGCACGGGGAAGCCTGACCCCTGTTACACATACATAATATAATAGCATGAGCATGGGGAGTCCTGACCCTGTTACACATACATAGTATAATAGCATAAGCACGGGGAGTCCTAACCCTGTTACACACACATAATATAACAGCATGAGCACGGGGAGTCCTAACCCTGTTACACATACATAGTATAATAGCATGAGCACGGGGAGTCCTTACCCCTGTTACACATACATAGTATAATAGCATGAGCACGGGGAGTCCTGACCTGTTACACACACATAGTATAATAGCATGAGCATGGGGAATCCTTACCCCTGTTACACATACATAGTATAATAGCATGAGCATGGGGAGTCCTTACACCTGTTACACATACATAGTATAATAGCATGAGCACGGGGAGTCCTTACCCCTGTTACACATACATAGTATAATAGCATGAGCATGGGGAATTCTTACCCCTGTTACACATACATAGTATAATAGCATGAGCACGGGGAGTCCTTACACCTGTTACACATACATAGTATAATAGCATGAGCACGGGGAGTCCTTACCCCTGTTACACATACATAGTATAATAGCATGAGCACGGGGAGTCCTGACCTGTTACACACACATAGTATAATAGCATGAGCATGGGGAATTCTTACCCCTGTTACACATACATAGTATAATAGCATGAGCATGGGGAGTCCTGACCCTGTTACACATACATAGTATAATAGCATGAGCACGGGGTGTCCTTACCCCTGTTACACATACATAGTATAATAGCATGAGCATGGGGAGTCCTGACCCTGTTACACATACATACTGTAGTATAATAGCATGAGCACGGGGAATCCTTACCCCTGTAACACATACATACTGTAGTATAATAGCATGAGCACGGGGAATCCTTACCCCTGTAACACATACATACTGTAGTATAATAGCATGAGCACGGGGTGTCCTGACCCTGTTACACATTGTGATACCATCACTGTCCTCTAGGTGCTGGAATAGGGTAGCTATGGGACTTTAACTACAGGTTATTAAGAATCTATTTTAGTGTTGGGACCCTTGAGATGTGGTCTGCCTTGGAGGGGCTCAAGGGCTTACAACACTTTGGCCAAAGAGTTAAACTAAAAGACCATTTTATTCAAAAGATATATATATATATATATATATATATATATATATATATATATAGGCACTGTACCGTGTATTAGTGTCTTTGGATGTAGCACTGAGCTCTGTCTGTGTTTCATGTTCTGTCTCTGGTTTTAAATACATCGTATCACTACTGACGGACGATGCTCTGGCATGGGCCTCACCCATCTGGGAACAGAGACCGGATCTTTCCTGTGATATTAACCGCTTCCAGGAATTCTGGACAGTATTCGATACCCCAGAACGCAAAGTAACCGCCGCCTCATCTTTCTTAAATGTTTCTCAGGGTAAGCGTTCTGTGGCCCGGTACACGGTTGAGTTTCACACCATAGCTGCCGAGACCGGCTGGAACAACGCGACCTTGACTTTAGCTTTCTGGAAAGGGTTGTCTGAAAACCTCAAAGATAATTTGGCTGCACAAGAACGTACCACTGAATTAGAAGACCTTGTGGCTCTATGCATACGAATGGACCAACGACTTCAAGAGGGAAGGACTGAGAGAGAGCGACGCCAGCAAGGTATGCAATCACTCCTTACTCATCCTGCAGGAGCATTGGATCCTTCTTCTCCGGCCGTAGGGGAACCTATGCATTTGGGAGGTACCCACTTATCAGCTGGCGAGAAACAGCACAGACTTCGCGCAGGTCACCTAGTAATCGCCTGCCCACTTAAGTCAGGAAACGCCAAAGCCCAGTGAGAGACGGGAGGATCACGCTGGGAACCTTATCTTCATCTACTCCCAAACTCTAAATCAGAATTTTTGTCCCTATCATTTTATCCAGAGACACCTTCAGGACCACTAGACGGGCCTTTTTGAATTCCGGGTCAGGAGGGAACTTCATCGACAAGGGGTTCGCCGAAATGAACAAGATTCCCTTAATATACAAAGGCTTGAAGCCATAGATGGTTGTCCTTTACAACCCGCTTTTATATCCTTGCAAACCATACCTATCTCCTTACAGGTTGGCGAAGACCATTCTGAGAGGATTCAACTGGACGTCATTCATACGCTTTCAGTAGACGTCATTCTGGGTTTACCTTGGCTCCAGTTACACTGCCCTCGCATTGACTGGACGGAGTCGCTGCCTCTTCACTGGAGTCCCCGGTGTCAAGATAAGTGTTTGATCTCTTTCAAACGTCTAGCGGGGGTATCTCTACCAGACTAGGCTAAACCACAACTACCGGATAACTACAAAGAATTTCAGGACGTCTTTGATAAGGCCCAAGCCGAGGAACTTCCACCTCATTGGGCTTTTGACTGTCCTATCGATCTCCTGCCAGGTGCCATTCCTCCGCGAGGATGCTCATATCCACTGTCTCCTCCTGAAACCAAGGCCATGAAGGAGTATATCCAAGAAAACTTTCAGAGGGGTTTCACACATAAATCCTCATCACCTGCAGGTGCAGGGTTTTTCTTCATGAAAAAGAAGGATGGTTCACTCAGGCCCTGCATCGACTACCGCAGACTCAAGAAGGTAACGATTAAGAATAGGTTTCCACTGCTGCTGATTTCAGCGCTGTTTGACAGACTACAGGGCACCACCATCATCACCAAGTTGGATCTGCGAGGAGCTTACAACTTGGTACGAATTCGTCAAGTATATGAGTGGAAGACTGCCTTTAACACTCGGGATGGACACTATGAGTACCTGGTAATGCCCTTTGGACTGTGCAACGCACCTGCGGTGTTTCAGGAATTTGTCAATGAGATCTTCAGGGATCTTCTCGATCAATCCGTGATTTTTAACTTGGCTGACATCTTGATCTTTTCTAAAACTGTACAGGAACATCCCAGACACATTAAACAGGTCCTACAAAGGTTACAAGAGAATCACCTCTTTGCCAAATTGGAAAAATGCCAATTGCTGCAGCCAGCACCCACAAGGATGGCCACTACTTAGACCTGGTTTTCACTAAAAACTTCTCCCTCTCTGATTTCTCCATTTCCCCTTTTCCTCTCTCTGACCATCACCTCATCTCATTTTCTCTATCTCGCTTCTCCCTGTCTCCACCTCAATCTACCCCCTGGTTCTGCAGAAACCTGCGCTCTATTCACTTACCTGACTTTGAGTCCACTTTACGCTCCTCCCTCTCCTCTCTTAGCTCTTCTACAGACCCTGACAACCTGGTCAGGAACTACAACTCTGCCGTGTCCTCCTCTCTTGACCTACATGCCCCGGTTTCTCTCTGCCGCACTCGCCCTTCTAACCCTAGACCCTGCTAAATTCCCACACAGGCTGCGTTCCTCCACTCGTTCCTCCGAACGCCTCTGGAGGAAATCTCATGCTCTCGCAGACTTCCTTCACTACAAATTTATGCTATCCTGTTTCAACTCTGCCCTCTCGCAAGCTAAACAAGCCTACTTTTCTTCACTAATCAACATGCACAAGTCTAACCCACGCCGACTGTTCTCTGTCTTTGATACTCTACTCAAACCACCCTCAGCTGCCTCTCCTTCCTCCATCTTCGCTCAGGACTTTGCTGACTATTTTAAGGAAAAGGTGGAGTCCATACGGCAGAACATCCCCTCTGTTTCTTCCTCCCATCCTACACCTCTTCCTAACTCTCCTCCTGCCTTCCTTGACTCCTTTTCCACTCTCAGAGGAGGATGTGTCGCTGTTGATCGCCTCTTCTCCCTCTCCCACTTGCCCTCTTGACCGCATTCCCTCCCATCTCCTAAAACCTCTTGCTCCTACTATAATCCCTACGCTCACACACATTTTTAACTCCTCCCTCTGCTCTGGAACCTTTCCATCCTCCTTCAAACATGCAACAGTCATACCATTACTGAAAAACAGCAACCTTGACCCTACCTGTCTTTCTAACTATCGACCTGTCTCCCTCCTGCCTTTTGCCTCTAAACTCCTTGAACGTCTTGTATTCTCTCGCTTGCTCCATTTTCTGAACACCTATTCTCTCCTAGACCCTCTACAATCTGGCTTCCGCACTGCTCACTCCACGGAAACAGCCCTCACTAAAATAACTCCATGCTGCCAACGACAGAGGTCATTACACTCTGCTCATATTACTCGACCTCTCTGCAGCATTTGACACCGTGGACCACCCTCTTCTCATTCACATTCTCCATACTCTTGGTATTCGGAACAAAGCTCTATCCTGGATCTCATCCTACCTCTCCCATCGTACTTTCAGTGTCTCTTCTGCTAACACCTCTTCCTCCTCTATTGATCTCTCTGTGGGGGTACCCCAGAGCTCTGTCCTGGGACCTCTTCTCTTTTTTCTGTACACACTCTCTCTAGGTGACCTAATAACATCTTTTGGGTTTAATTATCACCTCTATGCTGACGACACACAAATATACTTTTCAACACCCGACCTTACACCTGCTGTAATAACCAAAGTTTCTGAATGTCTCTCTGCTATATCATCCTGGATGGCCCTCCGTCGCCTTAAACTCAACATGGCTAAAACAGAGCTCCTCATACTTCCTCCCAAACCTGGCCCTTCTACCTCCTTCCACATTACTGTTGGAACTACAATCATTCACCCAGTAGCCCAAGCACGCTGCCTAGGGGTCACACTCGACTCCTCTCTTACATTCGCCCCTCACATTCAAAACATTTCTAAAACCTGTCGCTTTTTCCTCCGCAATATAACAAAGATACGCCCTTTCCTCTGTTGCTCGACTGCTAAAACTCTGACTCAGGCCCTCATTCTCCCGTCTTGATTACTGTAACCTCCTGCTGTCCGGCCTTCCTGCCTCTCACCTGTCTCCCCTACAATCTATCCTAAACGCTGCTGCCAGAATCACTCTACGCTTTCCTAGATCTGTCTCAGCATCTCCCCTCATGAAATCCCTCTCTTGGCTTCCGATCAAATCCCGCATCTCACACTCCATTCTTCTCCTCACTTTTAAAGCTTTACACTCTTCTGCCCCTCCTTACATCTCTGCCCTAATTTCTCGTTATGCACCATCCAGACTCTTGCGTTCTTCTCAAGGATGTCTTCTTTCTACCCCGTTTGTATCTAAAGCCCTCTCCCGCCTTAAACCTTTTTCACTGACTGCCCCACACCTCTGGAATGCCCTTCCCCCTCAGTACCCGACTTGCACCCTCTCTATCCACCTTTAAGACCCACCTTAAGACACACTTGCTTAAAGAAGCATATGAATAGCACTGTGGATATTCTGAACACATGATACATAAAGCTTGGCCCCCTGCAGACGCACTTACCAGAACTCCCTCCTACTGTCTCTGTACGTTCTCCCTACCTACCAATTAGACTGTAAGCTCCTCGGGGCAGGGACTCCTCTTCCTTAATGTTACTTTTATGTCTAAAACACTTATTCCCATGATCTGTTATTTATATTATCTGTTATTTATTTGATTACCACATGTATTACTACTGTGAAGCGCTATGTACATTAATGGCGCTATATAAATAAAGACATACAATACAATACAATACCACGACTTCCTTCTTGGGATACATCATTTCCGATACAGGACTCGCCATGGATCCAGCCAAGGTGAAGGCGGTGGTAGATTGGCCTTGTCCCATGACTCTCAAAGTCGTGCAGAGGTTCCTGAGGTTTGCGAATTATCTGAGATTCATTCCGAATTTCTCCTCCGTGGTAGCGCCAATTACGGCCCTGTCGCAAAAAGGAGATTGGTCTCCTGAAGCTACCAGGGCATTTGAAAAATTGAAGAAAGCCTTTGTCTCAGCGCCTGTCCTTGTGCATCCGGATCCAGGACTACCCTTCATGCTCGAGGTGGACGCTTCTGATTTCGGGGCCGGAGCGGTATTGTCCCAAAGAAAAACCCCTCAAGCCAAACTTCATCCTTGCGCTTTCTTTTCTAAAAAATTCTCTTCCGCTGAACAGAATTACGATGCAGGAAATTGTGAACGCCTGGCCAATCAAATGGCCTTAGAAGAGTGGAGACATCTACTTGAAGGTACCGAGAGTCCCGTCACCATTCTGACCGATCATAAGAATCTATTGTATATTGAAGGTGCACGTTGCTTGGGGTGACAACAGGCACGTTGGTCCTTGTTTTTCTGTTGGTTCAACTTCGTAATTTCATACCTTCCCGGTTCTAAGAATGTGAAAGCAGACGCCCTCTCCCGACAATTCCTGATCGAGGACAAGACGGGGGATCGCCAGGAGACTATACTTCCCCCAGCTTGTATACTTTCAGCAAATACCTTCAACGCTCTACGGGACATCACAAAGGCTCAAGCTCAGGTCCCAGAGGGCCTCAATGTGCCAGAGGGGTGCCTATTCACAGCATCTACTTTTCGCAGGAAAGTAATGGAATGGGGTCACGCATCCAAGAGTTCTGGTCATCAAGGCACGAGGAGGACGATAGACCTTCTGGAACGGACCTTCTGGAGGCCAGGAATGCGCAAAGATATAAAGAACTTTGTTACCGCATGTGCCACCTGCGCTTAGAATAAGAACCCTCACAATAGACATTTAGGTCTTCTCCAAAGTCTCCCGATTCCAGATCGCCCATGAACTCACCTTTCCATGGACTTTATCGAGGATTTGCCTATGTGTAAGGGGATGAATACTATTTTGGTAGTGGTCGACCGCTTCTCTAAGCAAACTCACTTTATCCCGCTCAATGGTTTACCCAACGCTCTCAGACTATTTAAAGTTTTCATTAGGGATATTTTTTGTCTTCATGGAACACCTATAGTCATTGTCTCCTATCGTGGCACAGTTAATTTCTAAATTCTGGAGTGCCTTCTGCCATCAACTGGGCATTGCCCATCACTTTTCTTCCGGATACCATCCTCAAACCAATGGTCAAACCGAACGGATCAATCAATCCCTCGAGCAGTTCATCCCCTGTTTTTCATTTCGGATGCTCAGGATAATTGGATGGACCTTCTGCCATTGGCTGAATTTTCTCATAATAATTTGCAAAACGAATCCACTCTAGAATCTCCCTTCTTCACTAACTATGGATTTCATCCTTCAGCCCTCCCTACCACAGTCCCCAGATCTGGGGTTCCAGCAGCGGAGAACAGGATTCAATATCTTCAGGAGTCCTGAGAAAGGATTCAGGAAAACCTAAGAAGAGCCATCTCTATGCATAAGAAGCAGGCAGACCGTCATCGTTGTGAGACTCCCACTTACAGACTAGGTCAAAAGGTCTGGCTTTCGACAAAGAACATCCGCCTGAAGGTGCGCTCCCCAAAGTTGGCACCGGGGTTCATTGGACCTTTTGTCGTCACTGAAAAGGTCAATCCAGACACCTACCGGTTGAAGCTGCCAGCGTCTATGAAGATCCCGTCAGTGTTTCACGTGCCCCTGCTGAAACCCTTAGTTCAGGATCCCCACTCACCTGCGCCGGGTTCACCTCCTTAACCTATCCTAATAGAAGGTCAGCAAGAATTTGAGGTTCAGGCTATCCTGGATTCCAGAATCTCCAGGGGCGGACTCCAGTACCTGGTACATTGGAAAGGCTTTTGCCCTGTGGAATGTGAATGGATTCCCCGGGAACAATTACACGCCTCAAGGCTTATCCGGGCCTTTCACCTTAAGTACCCTTCCAGACCATCCCGAGGTCGCCCCTGAAAGGGGGGGTACTGTGAGGATTGGACCTCTGTCCCGCCTCCCTGATGCATTGGGTGATGCCCCTTGCACGTGCACTGCGCGTGAGCGCCGCAATACTCCTGCCGGCACCGGACCTAGGCTCCGCCCCCACACCGCCTCTCGTGACGCAACGCAGGACGCTCCTGTCTCCAACACATGGCGGTGCCGCATTTCCAGAAGCACACAAGGGGTTCATTCAGTTAATTACTCCTCACATGCGATGCACTCCGCCCCTGCCTATCAGTGGACAGCCTTTGTCTGATTTCTCATTACCCTGCAGCTGTGTGCTGCCATTACCATTGGCTGCCTGCCCTTTAAGTACTGAGCCAGTCCTCCCACAAACAGGCTGAGCATAAACTCCTGTTTATATACCTGTGCTTCCTACTAGCTGTTCGTTGCTGTTGCTGTGCCTTGTCTTTTCGTTGTGACTTCAGCTCGTACCTGGACCTCTGCCTTCTCAAACCCCTGGACCTCGGCTCACTTCTGGATTCCCGCTCTCTCCTCGACCTCGGCTATGGATTACGACTACTCTCCACTCTCCAACCCCTGAATACGGCAAGTACCTTGACCTACCTGAACTCTTCTACCCTGACCCGGCTACACGACCCTGCAATCCGGATCTGGTCTCACGGTTGTAGGTCGGTGGTTCTCTACTTCCCCACCTCAGCCTTGCGGTCTTGTCCTGTTTGTGCTGAGCACCCATTACAGTGTTCAGCTATAATAGTACCTGTTTGGGGTGGTTACCAGCTTAGCTGTCCATCCAGTTAGTAGGGTTAAAACTGAATTTGTAATTGGTCTCCTAAGAGGAGTAGGAGTTTATTTTATGATTTTGTTTTGATTTAAAGGGGCTGTGGGCCTGTTAGTATTTTTCTATCTGGGGTTTATGTACAAGGATAAATAATACAATAAGTTTCCTGCCTTAATCTGGGACAAAAGATCCTATGCTGTGACGGAGACATCACAATTGGTGGAGAATGTGGGCTGTCCAAAAGGCACTGAGCATCAGAAACTGTGGGTTTGAAAATTAATTCGGGGATTTAAAATGGTTGCCCAACTGAAGTGAAAATAAAATTCTGTCCCACTGTGTATGACCTGTTGTGCTTACAGGATACACAGGGAGAGATATGAAGAATTGAGGAAATAGCGCCTCCAGAGGTCAAGGTAAAGAATACGCCTGAAAGGAAAAATGGAAGACATAATGGGTTTTCTGTGTAATATGTCTGGCCACACAAAGCAGCCTTTGAGGAGGAGCGTCCCTATTTGGCACCGCAAAAGGAACCGCAGATGTGTTTATGGTGTAAAGAGCCTGGCCATACCAAACACTGCCCCTTCAGGCCGTATGATGAGGAGGAGGACTCCTATGGGGCCCCACGAAAAGGACAGCCTCAACAGCTAGGGAAATATTTTTTCCAATGAGCCAAACAATTGCAGCAGCAAGCAACGTGCTGTGAACACAAGGGAAATGCAGAAGTTTTCTTTTGAAAGTGCACATTATAACCACTGATGAGAAAGAGAAAGAATGTGTGCCCAGTACTGCTGATGTATCAGAGTCTACCCCAGTAAAGAAAAAGAAGGCTGGTAGGTTGATTACACAGGAAGCTATAGAAAATTTTAAAGATGGCCCTGTGATGTCAGAATGGAACCCCGCAGAAATTGCTCTGCAACCTACCAGACATGAATTGGATCTTGTCCATGAACAATTAAATAAAGAGCTCAAAGTCTCCCAGAAGGAGATACACATCCTCAGCACAGAGCTGGAACTCAAATGCCATGAGATCCACGCTCTCAACACAGAGGTCTGAATTGAAGGATGCTGAGGAAGAGATCCTTATTCGTTTAAAGATGGTAAAAAAAGCAAATGCAAGTTTGAGACAGAAAAATTCAGGTCAGTTAAGGAAAATTAGAAGTGCAGGAAGCACACCTACTGCAGAGCCAGGTACAAGGTTTGCGCACGAGTCTGCAGGAGGCCAAGGAGAAACAGACGGATGCTGAGGAGATGCAGCGAGTACTACAGAAAGAAACGGTCCAGTCTGCTACCCAAATACATGTGCTACAGGAACGGCTGAGTACCCAGTATGTCCCCACAGAGCAGCATGAGGAGCTGAAAGCCACTCTGAGCGTCATTAGAACATTGCTGGAGGCGGAGCTTAGATTCCAGATGACACTGTATGAGAGGGAACGGGAGAAGGTCCAGAAGCAGGAGCCAAGAGCTGGAGGAGCAGAGAAGCTGCTCCATACCCAAAAATCAGTACACCCAGGAGAAAGAGGCGTAGAAAACAGAAGCAGCAGGGATCCTAGCGACAAAAACTGCAGAGCTTTAAAATATGAAGGAGAGCAAGCACTGGGAAGAGGTGAAGGCCCTGAGAGGGGACTTTCAGGATTAAATTGAAGAACTGTAGATGCAGATTGCTGAGCGCTAGATACAGCTCGCCGAGACGGTGTGAGGATTCAGGGGTCACGGCAGTCGCAGTGTGACCCGCCCTTACCCTCTACGTCCCCCGCTGCCGTGAGACGCCCTCGTCGCCAGTCCCTCCCGGTCCCCGTGGTCCTGGGGCTTCCCTGTCGTTCCCGACAGGCCACTGCTGCCCCGCAGGCAGCCCCCGCCCAGGTGGCTGCCATTTGTCCTGGGCGCGCGCTCTCTGACCGTATAGAGCGCACCAGGCGAACTTAATTTATTCACTGCTCCTGCAGTGAAACCACGCCCCCAACACTCGCGTAGGCTATTACCCAGGCACACAGGTGAACAGCATTGGCACTATCAAAGCAGCCAATCCAGGACAGCTCCTCGTGTTCCTCCAGACCTGCCTTCGCTTCCTATTGGTCAGCTGCACTTTATAATGCCTGTTCTTCCACTTTCACATTGCTCGACATAGTCTCCTATTGTGGATGTCTACTCTTGTCTCCCCTTCTCTCTGTTACTCAGGTTATGACACGGCTTGGCGGGCTATTCTCTCTGGCTCTTCACCCCGGCTTCCTCCTGACGACACGGTCTCTCACGCCCCTCGATCACAGCGAGCATCTCGACTTTCCAGACCTCTCTTCT
The DNA here is from genome assembly GCF_040206685.1 of Ascaphus truei. Classification (NCBI taxonomy): domain Eukaryota; kingdom Metazoa; phylum Chordata; class Amphibia; order Anura; family Ascaphidae; genus Ascaphus; species Ascaphus truei. The sequence goes on from NC_134491.1 coordinate 4,250,318, forward strand.
CCCTGACCTTGGCAAACGGCAACTACCACGTCTCTTCTATACCCGGTACCGGCAAGTATAACGCAAGTTAACCACCTGGCCTGGCAACACCAGAATACCACACTCCGGACACGCTCCTTCTGCTGCGGGTGCGTACACACATACATCCCACCTCAGTACAAGGGACAGGTCTGGTCTGCGGGCATCACCGGCGTAACAGGGAGGTGTCCGTCAGGTGGCGTGCCTGGCATTGCGCTATGAAACCAAGATGACCGATACCTGCAAGCTGCTGGACCACACGGCCAATGAGAGGGCCCGGCTGTAGCTGGAGCTGGACAAGGTCCGGGAGGAACACCAGCAGCTGCAGGGCAGAAATAGAGAAAAGGAAACTCATGGATGCTCACTACAACCTGGACTAGACCGCGGGGCTGAGGTGGGGAATGTATACCACTGCCCTAAACCACGGGGACTGATCCGGATAGCAGAGTCAGGGACGTGTAGCCGGGTCAGGCTAAGAGAGTGTAGATAGATGGAAGGTACTTGCCGTGATCCGGGGTTGGAGAGAGGAGTCGTCGTGGTCCGTGAGCCGAGGTCGGAGAATGGAGAGGGTAGAATCGTTGTGGTCCGTTAGCCGAGGTCATGGTAGGGAGAGAGCAGAAATCCGATAAGCCGTAGTCCGGGGTACAGAGAGAACAGGTCAGGCACAAGCAGGGTCGCAACAAAGTTCAAGACAACAGGAGCAGGCAATGAGTACGGTGCACAAACAGCCTATGCTCAGCAACTAGCAGAGGGCTGAGTGGACATAAGAAGGGACAGGCCGCCAATAGGGATGGAGCAGGAAGGGGTGGACTAGAAGTAAGTGGATAACCGATAGGAGGATGTTATCTGTGACTCAGGTGTGGCACAGCTGCTGAGGGTTTTCTTAGATCTCGCGCGGCGTGCACGCGCTGGAGGCGCGCGATGTGCATGTGCAGAAGGTGTGCCGCATGCATGCGCTGGCGGCACGCAACTTACATCAGGTGCGCCGGCGGAACCGGGCGAGGGAGCGTCATCATGGGCGTGCGTCTGTTTGGAGCCGTGCGCTTAGCAGGGGAGCCGCGCGTTTGTCTGGGAAGCTGGCATGACGTGTCAGGGAGGAGGGGCTTCGGCGCGATCCTGACAGAAACAGAGTTAAGCCGTGCGCTGAATCAGCTGACAGATGTGGAATCGCAACTCAACTTACAAGAAGATGAACTAGCAGCTGCACTGAGTCGAAAAAGAAATGCAGAAGACAGCTTCAAGACCTGAGGAAGGACCTGGAGTCTGTGCGTGCTGGCCGCAAGATGGCAGAGAAACAAAAGTGTGACCTGGGCGAGGAGCTTGAGGCTCTGAAGACTGTGCGGGAAGCTACGTTGGACTCTACTGCTGCCCAGCAGGAGTTTTATCAGCTGAAGTTGGAAAAAAAGGTTATAGGCCTAAAACAAAAGGAAGTTATGTGGAATAGTAATGCACAGGTGTCTCCACTACAGGAAAAGGTATTGGCCCTGCCCAAGCATCTGTATCCCACAGAAACTAATGCCCATGAAGACAAGGGTACAGTGAGAGTTTGGGACACCGCTCAACTGCAAAACGAGATTACAAAGTTTGAACTGCCTGAGCAAGTGATGCGCTCCTGTAAGCGTGACTGCAATACCGTTGCAGTCCACTTTCCACAAGGCATGGAATAGGAGGACCAAGTTGCGATAGAGTAGCACAGTAAGAATCCAGTTGTACTGCAGTGCCCATGGGACCCTGTGACGATAGTGAGGGTTTGGCCCGGGATTAACGGGGTTACCCCCCAAGGGCCCCCTCTAACCTCACCAGGGAGACAAGGGGTTAACTGGGCTGAGGCCCAGAAATGTGATTTGACCCTTGTTATAACATGAAAATGCTTATTCCCCTGTGTAAATGATGTTGTTGTTGGATCAGTGTCTGCATAACACACCGACATAAGGGGTTAATGAGCTACAGTTTAAGAAAATTCCACTGTATGGTGTCTTTTCAGGAAATCTGGACTTCAAAGGGCTTAATTGAAGTTGAATGTGAAAAACAGAAGGGTTTTTAAGTGTACAGTATGTTAATACCTGTTTGCAGCCAGCCCCTGAGTCTTGGGGTGCAGCCTCAGGGGAACCCCCCAAGTACCCACATATTTAAAATATCACTTTGTCATAAGAGGGACATATATTTTTGATAAAGTGCTTTTCTGGGGCAGTTTTTGAAATGTACAGGCAGAATGCTAATGGTGTGCTAATGCTAATGTACAGGCAGAATGCCTGCCCTTTTGTAATGCATGAGGAACCAAACGGTCTTGACACCTTAAAGCTGGGTTACCTCTGTATGCTAGATAGGACATCTTGCTAGGTGTGATACATAGTGATCAAAAAGTAATTACCTAATTGTTTATGCGGGGAGCTAAAAGTTTGCTTCAAAAAGTTTTATTGATGGGGCCAGGGTGGGGCTACCCCAAGCAGTATATCTGAATGGGTGTCCTTATTAAATATAAGAATATTATGAGATGTCCTTGGCTGACCAAGCTAAGAATTACATATTTGTATTAGTGGGAGTTAGCCCATCCTTTTGAGTATAAACACTGTATATGTAACTGCTGCGAAATGCCAGATATTAATATCTCTATTAATTTACATATTACACCGTAATGTTTGGTCTGTCTGCGAGCGTCAGGTGTGACGGAATGTATTAATATTTCGCACCTGCCTGTATGTATTACTGAACTCAAGTTAGGGAGTGATTTGCAGTAAATATGAAATTTTGGTTGAGTTCTGAGAAACTGCAGCCCCCCTGCTATGATAATGAGCAGGAAAGGCTAGAATTTACATTGCCTGGTCTAAAGGCTAAATTGCTAATTGCTTATGCTTGGCCCAACGGACAAAAGGAACTAATCAGAAAAGTGTGACCTTTCACACTGGACACTGGAAGTCCAAACTGAGCTTCAAAAGCTTCAAAGGGACTTTTGCTAGCCGTCGCGGTACCTAGGGTAAAAGAGATGAGTTTGACATAGTATATAAGTCAAAGCCACCCTTTACCCATTGTTCTTCATGCAAATGTTCTTCATGCAAATGTTCTTCATGCAAATGTCTTCATGCATGTGTCCTGCATGTATTGCTGTGATGTCAACTGATATATGGGAGAAGTGGCCCAGTCTGTATCCTGATGGCCTTCTGTCCTAATCTTTAAGTAAGTGTCTATATTTTGCCTGTTATTTGTATAATCTGTTGTGTTCACCTTTATCAAGGAATAAATTATATTTTATCATATCTAAGTCTCGTCCCAGTTCAAACCCAGGTATATATATATTTATATATAGTTTTGGTGTAAATTACAGCCTGTCACAAGCTACCGTGACAAGCTTGTAATTAACTGGTGGCAGCTGGCGGGACTGAACTGGACCTGGATTACAGTATTCTGCGGGGTACTGTGATCCAGTGGGAACTTGATGGTAATTGCAAGTTCCTGGGACTAAAGATATTGAACACACAGTGTACAACATATAACACAAGATATGGCACCTCCTCACTGTTCCCCTACTTGTGACAAGCAATGCCTCCAGAACCAAAGTGCCAGCCATCCGTCTGACTGGAACCGGGCACTGAGACCGGAGGAGTGCATCAAGTCGGCGCGGGGACCAGCAGCCAGCAAGGCTGAGAGAGAGACAGCAATGGGTGAGCATGAAACCCGGCAGGCTGAGCAAAGATCCATAGCTGCAGCTGCTGTAACCATCACACCGCCCGGAGAGCAGGGAAGGGACCCAGCTCCGGGACGGCAGAGTCTTGTGGAGGGAGCGGGTGGTCTTGGAAACCACGGCAGTCTTGCACCAGGAGAGGTATTGGCCGTTGCGGCGGCCAGTCCATTTTTCCCAGAATTGCTGGCCCTGATGTTTGTGCTGGGAGAGATGTCCCCGGCAGAGCGGCTCGAGCAGCTGAAGCTGGCAATGATCCGACCCGCTTATCCCCTCCCAGAGCCCGGCGCTCCAGCAACTCCGCTCTGGACTCCGTTGCCCCTTGCTGGGGTTAGTCCACCGGCGGCGGAGAAGCTCTGGAATGAGCCCGGCGCTCAGGCAACTCCACTCTGGACTCCGTTGCCCCTTGCTGGGGTTAGTCCACCAGCGGTGGAGAAGCACCGGCAGTTGCTGCGGCACTGCCAACAAATGGGCCACAATAATGCCAGTGCCCTGACCGTGCGCGGTCAGGCGAAGAAGCCCCTCAGGGCCAACGCTCACGAGCTGCGGAAAAGATGACCCAGTTAGCGGCATCCTCTGATGGTTCCCGCCCAGCCGGGGCGACAACCCTCCTCGGGACGTCTCCTGGAGAACCTGGATGGGCTGCATCAGCAACAGCGGCGGAGAGCAGCGGCCATCCACCTGATCCCGGCGGAGAACCAGCGGCATCCTGCCGGCGGCAGTTTTATTTGGGGGGAGGGACAGGGTTTGCGGGAGGGGGTTATTTTACCAAGTTTGCATGGAGCTGTGTTCCTCCACAAAGACCTCGGGCCCTTGTCCTGCACAGTTTTACCTGTACCCAACACGGGCGCTGTTGCGGCAGCGGCCCGGTGCTGCCCAGCCCAGATGGGGCCGGCGGCGGCCGCTCCAGTCCCCCTGCAATTGGGACCAACGAAGACGGCTGTCTCTGCGGGGACCAGCAAGGTAAGCCAGACCAAGTCGCAGACTGACTCTGACTTATGTTTCCCTATGACTGTACCCTGTTGTTTCACTATAGGGGTGACCGGGGGGTGGCTGGAGATAGGGGTACCAGGGGAGGGGGAGGAAGGGCAGCAAGTGAGCCAGCCAGATTTCCCCATTACCATGGCGGAGCGGCAAGGGGACTCTCAGTTAAGAGTCCCACTGTTGCAGCCTTGCTATGGGCTGGAGGTATCTGGGGTTGTGGCAAAGTTAGACCACCCCCAGATTACCTGCCAGCCAGGAGCTAAGGTGGGTGCATCTGCACCAGCAACCCTGAGCTCATCCCCGGTAATGGGGAGACAGTGTCAGTGAGATGGCCTCACTCAGGTGTACCTAGGATCCAGGTTAGGATTAGCTAGGGAGAAGCAGAGTGAGGGGAGGCTGCAGGTTGGTAGCCAGCATCAGATCTCAGTGAGAGAAGGAGGGCTAGTGGTAGCCGGGGAGGTACAGCAGCAGGTATTGCAGCTAGAGTTTCCCGTTACCCTGGCAGAGCCTCGGGGTGTCTCAGATCAGCAACCCCCTGTTTCAGCCTGGCTATGGGCTGGGGGTATCCGGGGCAGTGGCAGGCTTGTGCCACCCCAGGGATATCTGCCAGCCAAGCGCTAAGGTGGTTGCATCTGGAGAGGTGCCCCTGAGCTCATCCCTGGTAAGGGGAAGACAAGGTCAGGGAGGTAGGTGCAGTCGCGAATGGGACGGAAGTGTGTCCATGATCGTAAACTGAGAAATACCTCATGGATTGTCCAACGATTCTCCCGTCAGAGTAAGTTTAGGAATCGAGAAAGAAAGTCTGCCGACTGTGATAGAGAGGCGCCATGAGGTGCACTTGGGGTTAATAAGAATCCCGCCCAAGTTGAGGTACTGAAGATAAATGGTGTGGAACCAAATTCAGAACTTGTGGTGAATGACTGGTCTCTAGTCTCAAACGCTGAAGGTACGCTGATGGTGAAAGATCCAAAAGCCATCACCGCTGAGCACAAGAGGAAGAAGACAGAGATGCATCTTCAGGATAAACAGATTAAGGTTACAGAGCAGGATAGAGTCCAGGCTGAGCGGGCAGAGAGAGCCAACAGACTGCAGGATGCTCAGGAACTTTTCCAAAAAGTAACACACTAGAAGCTGAGCTTCAACTCTAAAATTAAACAAGTGAAAGACAAGAAGGTAGCAAAGTACCAGTCTGCAGACCCAGAAGGCCTAGTTCTTGCCATGAAGGAAAAACTCTTCAACTGGAAGACAAGGAAAAAGAAGATATCGATGTCAAACGTCTCTGACAAAGAGGCTGGTGCACAGGAATAGATCACAGGCTACATCACAAGATAATGTTACGTTGGGGAGGGGGATATGTGATACCATCACTGTTCTCTAGATGCTGGAATAGGGCAGCTATGGGACTTTCCAACACACCTAGAATTAATCTCCCTAGAGAAGGCAGCAGCAGCTGCTGGCTAATTGAGCAGGCTGAACTCCTAATTGCTCATGGAGTTTTAAAAGTCAGGAAGTGGCTATACACTATGAGAGAGACTGCTGTCCCAAAGAAGGGGACTGAAAAGAAATCTCCCTAGCTGTGTAAGCTGGCACAGCCCCCTAAGCCTGCTGGATTGTGGTCGCGGAGCCAGCTGGGACTGCCTGGGTTGTTAATCCAAGGAAGAAGAAGGAAGGACGAGAGACCATACTGAAGCGGGATGTCCTATCCTTAACATTGGACTTACAGAGGTGAGATTATCTGAGCACTTGTGGGGCTGAGCTCCCCCAGGAAGGAAAGCGAGACCGTGCTGAAGCCGTGACGTCTGCTCCAAACCCTGGAGTAACAGGTAAGCGAAACACTTTATTGCTGTGTTCAGAGACTGTATGTGTTCAGCTATAATAGTACCTGTTTGGGGTGGTAACCAGCTTAGCTGTCCATTCAGTTAGTAGGGTTAAAGCTGAATGTGTAGTTAGTCTCCTAAGAGGAGTAGGAGTTTATTTTATGATTTTGTATTGACTTAAATGGACGGTGGGCCTGTTAGTGTATTATTTATCCTTGTTAATAAACCCCACATAGAGAAATACTAAATTTCCTGCCTTAATCTGGGACAAAAGATCATATGCTGTGACGGAGACATCCCAACATATTTAGTATAATAGCATGAGCACGGCGAGTCCTTACCCCTGTTACACACACACAGTATAATAGTATGAGCACGGGGAGTCCCTACCCCTGTTACTCATACATAGTATAACAGCATGAGCACGGGGAGTCCTTACCCCTGTTACTCATACATAGTATAATAGCATGAGCACGGGGAGTCCTTACCCGTGTTACTCATACATAGTATAACAGCATGAGCACGGGGAATCCTTACCCCTGTTACACATACATAGTATAATAGCATGAGCACGGGGAGTCCTTACCCCTGTTACACACACATAGTATAATAGCATGAGCATGGGGAGTCCTTACCCCTGTTACACACACATAGTATAATAGCATGAGCACGGGGAATTCTTACCCTGTTACACACACATAGTATAATAGCATGAGCATGGGGAGTCCTTACCCCTGTTACACATACATAGTATAATAGCATGAGCACGGGGAGTCCTTACCCCTGTTACACATACATAGTATAATAGCATGAGCACGGGGAGTCCTTACCCTGTTACACACAAATAGTATAATAGCATGAGCATGGGGAGTCCTTACCCCTGTTACACATACATAGTATAATAGCATGAGCACGGGGAGTCCTTACCCCTGTTACACATACATAGTATAATAGCATGAGCATGGGGAGTCCTGACCCTGTTACACATACATAATATAATATCATGAGCATGGGGAGTCCTGACCCTGTTACACACACATAGTATAATAGCATGAGCACGGGGAGTCCTTACCCCTGTTACACATACATAGTATAAAAGCATGAGCACGGGGAGTCCGGGACCCTGTTACAAAAACATAGTATAATAGCATGAGCACGGGGAGTCCTTACCCCTGTTACACATACATAGTATAATAGCATGAGCACGGGGAGTCCTTACCCCTGTTACACACACATAGTATAATAGCATGAGCACGGGGAATCCTTACCCCTGTTACACATACATAGTATAATAGCATGAGCACGGGGAGTCCTTACCCCTGTTACACATACATAATATAATAGCATGAGCACGGGGAGTCCTTACCCCTGTTACACATACATAATATAATAGCATGAGCACGGGGAGTCCTTACCCGTGTTACACATACATAGTATAATAGCATGAGCACGGGGAGTCCTTACCCCTGTTACACATACATAATATAATAGCATGAGCACGGGGAATCCTTACCCCTGTTACACATACATAGTATAATAGCATGAGCACGGGGAGTCCTTACCCCTGTTACACATACATAGTATAATAGCATGAGCACGGGGAGTCCTTACCCCTGTTACACATACATAGTATAATAGCATGAGCACGGGGAGTCCTTACCCTGTTACACACAAATAGTATAATAGCATGAGCATGGGGAGTCCTTACCCCTGTTACACATACATAGTATAATAGCATGAGCACGGGGAATCCTTACCCCTGTTACACATACATAGTATAATAGCATGAGCACGGGGAGTCCTTACCCCTGTTACACATACATAGTATAATAGCATGAGCATGGGGAGTCCTGACCCTGTTACACATACATAGTATAATAGCATGAGCATGGGGAGTCCTTACCCCTGTTACACATACATAGTATAATAGCATGAGCACGGGGAGTCCTTACCCCTGTTACACATACATAGTATAATAGCATGAGCACGGGGAATTCTTACCCCTGTTACACACACATAATATAATAGCATGAGCATGGGGAGTCCTGACCCTGTTACACACACATAGTATAATAGCATGAGCACAGGGAGTCCTTACCCCTGTTACACATACATAGTATAATAGCATGAGCACGGGGAGTCCTTACCCCTGTTACACACACATAGTATAATAGCATGAGCACGGGGAATCCTTACCCCTGTTACACATACATAGTAAAATAGCATGAGCACGGGGAGTCCTTACCCCTGTTACACATACATAGTATAATAGCATGAGCACGGGGAATTCTTACCCTTGTTACACATCTTATACTATATTAGTGAAAGCACTGTATGCCTGTCTGGATGTCCTGTGTCCCTAGGGGAAATCTCATTGGTCCCTTGGCCCGCCCGCCCGCCCCCGCTCACCTCTCATTGGCCTGAGGCGGAGTGACGGGCCAAAGGTCCAAACACACACACACACACACACACACACACACACCTCCCCCCCAAAAAATAAGTACAACACTCCCCCTCTCACCCCTGTGGACTTGCCCCCCCTCCCCAACTATCACCCCTCTGGCCCTCCTCAACGGCTGGCTGCCCTTGACCACCCACCCTCTCACCCCTTCTCCCTTCCCGGCGCTGGCCTGCAACAACAGAGCCACCCCCTATCACCCCCCCTCCCCTCTTTTTCTCCCCCCCTCCCCTCTTTTTCTCCCCCCCTCCCCTCTCTTTCTCCCCCCCTCCCCTCTCTTTCTCCCCCCTCCCCTCTCTTTCTCCCCCCCCCTCTCTTTCTCCCCCCCTCTCCTCTCTTTCTCCCCCCCTCCCCTCTCTTTCTCCCCCCCTCCCCTCTCTTTCTCCCCCCCCTCCCCTCTCTTTCTCCCCCCCTCCCCTCTCTTTCTCCCCCCCTCCCCTCTCTTTCTCCCCCCCTCCCCTCTCTTTCTCCCCCCCTCCCCTCTCTTTCTCCCCCCCTCCCCTCTCTTTCTCCCCCCCCTCCCCTCTCTTTCTCCCCCCCTCCCCTCTCTTTCTCCCCCCCCCTCCCCTCTCTTTCTCCCCCCCCTCCCCTTCTCCCCCCTCTCTTTCTCCCCCCCTCCCCTCTCTTTCTCCCCCCCCTCTTTCTCCCCCCCCCTCCCCTCTCTTTCCCCCCACCCTCCCCTCTCTTTCCCCCCACCCTCCCCTCTCTTTCCCCCCCCTCTCTTTCCCCCCCTCTCTTCTCTTCCCCCCCCCTCCCCTCTCTTCCCCCCTCTCTTTTCCCCCCACACCTCTTCCCCACCCACACCACCCCACCTCTTCCCCCCCACACCACCCCACCTCTTTCCCCCCCACACCACCCCACCTCTTCCCCCCCCACACCACCCCACCTCTTTCCCACACCACCTCTTTCCCACGCCACCTCTTTCCCACACCACCTCTTTCCCACACCCACCACCTCTTTCCCACACCACACCACCCCACCTCTTCTCCCCCCCACACCACCCCACCTCTTCTCCCCCCCACACCACACCACCTCTTCTCCCCCCCACACCACCCCACCTCTTTTCCCTCCCCACACCACATCTTTCCCACACCACCTCTTTCCCACACCACACCACCCCACCTCTTCTCCCCCCCACACCACCCCACCTCTTCTCCCCCCCACACCACCCCACCTCTTCTCCACCCCACACCACCTCTTCTCCCCCCCTCACCACCCCACCTCTTCTCCCCCCCACACCACCCCACCTCACAATTTTTTAACAACAACTACATCATATCATTGCACGCATTTACATCCCGGGCAACGCCGGGTATATCAGCTAGTACATAATATAATAGCATGAGCATGGGGCCTCCTTACCCCTGTTATACATAGTATAATAGCATAAACACGGGGAGTCCTTACCCCTGTTACACACACACAGTATAATAGCATGAGCACAGGGAATTCTTACCCTGTTACACACACATAGTATAATAGCATGAGCATGGGGAGTCCTTACCCCTGTTACACATACATAATATAATAGCATGAGCATGGGGAGTCCTAACCCTGTTACACACAAATAGTATAACAGTATGAGCGCGGGGAGTCCTTACCCCTGTTACACATACATAGTATAATAGCATGAGCACGGGGAATCCTTACCCCTGTAACACATACATACTGTAGTATAATAGCATGAGCACGGGGAATCCTTACCCCTGTAACACATACATACTGTAGTATAACAGCATGAGCACGGGGAGTCCTTACCCCTGTTACACACACATAGTATAATAGCATGAGCACGGGGAGTCCTTACCCCTGTTACACACACATAGTATAATAGCATGAGCACGGGGAGTCCTTATCCCTATTACACACACATAGTATAATAGCATGAGCATGGGGAGTCCTTACCCCTGTTACACACACATAGTATAATAGCATGAGCATGGGGAGTCCTTACACCTGTTACACACACATAGTATAATAGCATGAGTACGGAGAGTCCTTACCCCTGTTACACACACATAGTATAATAGCATGAGCATGGGGAATCCTTACACCTGTTACACACACATAATATAATAGCATGAGCACGGGGAGTCCTTACCCCTGTTACACACACATAGTATAATTGCATGAGCACGGGGAGTCCTTACCCCTGTTACACACACATAGTATAATAGCATGAGCATGGGGAATCCTTACACCTGTTACACACACATAGTATAATAGCATGAGTACGGAGAGTCCTTACCCCTGTTACACACACATAGTATAATAGCATGAGCATGGGGAATCCTTACACCTGTTACACACACATAATATAATAGCATGAGCACGGGGAGTCCTTACCCCTGTTACACACACATAGTATAATAGCATGAGCACGGGGAGTCCTTACCCCTGTTACACATACATAGTATAATAGCATGAGCACGGGGAGTCCTTACCCCTGTTACACACACATAGTATAATAGCATGAGCATGGGGAGTCCTTACACCTGTTACACACACATAGTATAATAGCATGAGTACGGAGAGTCCTTACCCCTGTTACACACACATAGTATAATAGCATGAGCACGGGGAATCCTTACCCCTGTTACACACACATAGTATAATAGCATGAGTACGGAGAGTCCTTACCCCTGTTACACACACATAGTATAATAGCATGAGTACGGAGAGTCCTTACCCCTGTTACACACACATAGTATAATAGCATGAGTACGGAGAGTCCCTGCCCCTGTTACACACACATAGTATAATAGCATGAGTACGGAGAGTCCCTGCCCCTGTTACACACACATAGTATAATAGCATGAGCACGGAGAGTCCCTGCCCCTGTTACACACACATAGTTTAATAGCATGAGCACGAGTAGTCCTTACTCCTGTTACACACACATAGTATAATACGTCCTTTGCGACGTATTCCCTCATTACCTGTCATCACTCAGACCTCCACTCTGGCACCATGCACACGCGCAGCTCTTCTAGAGTGCCACAGAGCTTAGCTCCGCCCCCTCTGACGCGCTGCGCTTTTCTCATGCACAGCGCGCACACATGATGACGTGCACCGCTCTCCAGCTGCGTGGCAAGTATTCATTTAGCCCACTTATCTCCTGCAGCCAATCCTTGCCTCCGCTCCGCCTCACTTGCTACTGGTTCCTGTGTGCTATAAATACGCTGCAGTTCCCTTCCTGCTTTGCTGAGCATAACTTGTTGTAGCCTTGAGCTCCTGCGTCTGTTGTGCCTTGCTCCTTGTCCCGTGTTCTTCTTGCAGTTTGACTCTTCGTGTACCGACCCGGCTTGACTTTGGAACCCCTCTGGATATTGACCCCGGCTTACCCTCGACTCTGCGGACCTCTCCAACCCAGACCACGGCTAAAGGGACCTCCACGATTCTCACCTCTCCAACCCCAGATCCCGGCTATACGGACTTCCACTATTCTGATCTCTCCATTCCAAGACCTTGGAAAGTATCAACTAACCCACTCTCTCCAACTCAGACCCGGCTACGTTTCACAATCCGCCTGCCAGGCACGCTTCCGCTGCTATGGGTGCGTGGTTTGCTACTTCCCCACCTCAGTACCGGGGTCCTGTCTTGCTTGTGGGCACTGCAAGCGTTACAGTATGCTCAGTCCAAAGAACATGGACCCCCCTGAGGTGGGCCAAGCCCTGTCTTCTATCTCTGAGCATTTCCAATGCCTGGATAATCAGATTGCTTCCCTGGCTCAAAACCTTGCCATGGTTTCTCTTAACCAATCACAATCCAGAATGATTAGACTTTCTACTCTGTTTCTTCCCCTGAAGCCTCTCTTTCCCTCTAGCCACGCCTCCCCACTCCCAATCGATATGCGGGAGATCCCCATGGATGCCGAGGTTTCCTCAACCAATGTGACATACAGTTCAAGTTAATCCCTTCCCGCTTCTCTTCTGATAGATCTAAGGTGGCATATATTATCGCTTTATTAACCGGAGACACATTGGCATGGGCATCCCCCATCTGGGAGCAGAGACCGGAGCTTATCCAAGACTTCCCACGCTTCAAGAAGGAATTTAAGCAAGTCTTTGATACCCCTGGCTGTAAGATTGCTGCTGCTGCTTCTTCTTTGTTTCACATTTCACAGGGTCATAGACTGGTTGCAAGATACGCTCTGGAATTTTGGACCATCGCGGCAGAGACGGGCTGGAATGATGAGGCTTTATCTGCAGCTTTCTAACAAGGTCTCTCCGAGACATTAAAAAATGAATTAGCTGCTCAAGAAAGACCCACGATACTCGAGAATCTTATTGCCATGTGTATTAGGGTGGATCAACGCCTTAAAGAAAGGAGGCTTGAACGCCATCACTCACGTTCTCTCACACCAACTGCTCTTTTTCCCAGTCTGTTTCCTTCTACTTTCCCAGCTCTTGAGGCTCCAGAACCAATGCAGCTAGGAAGTCACCAGCTCTCCCCTTCAGAGAAACAATGACGGAGGACTGGAGGATTATGTCTTTACTGCCCACTGCCGGGTCACCTGGTGCTTCAATGTCCCACGAAGCCGGGAAACGTCAACACCCAATGAGGTATAAGGGGGTCTCATTGGGTACCATTTCTTCCTCCCCTCCTATTAAGAGAGGTCTACCTACCATGGTCATGCTGCCAATCTTCCTTGACGGTTCTGGCTTCCTAGTTCCTGCCTCTGCCTTCATTGACTTCGGGTCTGGGCGAAATTTTGTGGATCAAGATTTCGCTACCAAACATAAGATTCCTCTGATCAAGAAATCAATACCGGTGGGTCTAGAGGCTATCGACGGACGTCCTCTCCAGCCAGCCTTCATTTCATTAGAAACTCCTACTCTTACTCTCTCCACTAGTGACGGTCACAAGGACAAGATCTCACTGGATGTTATTCATTCACCCTCTGTATAGGTAATTCTAGGCCTTCCTTGGCTCCAACAACACAATCCGCTTATAGACTGGACAGACAAGAGACCTATACAATGGGGTGTTGCCTCTGAAGTTGCTCCTGTATCCTCTGTACAACTTATTATGGGCGTAGAGACCAGTACTCCTGCCAAACCTATGCTTCCTGAAGTATATGCAGATTTCATCGATGTTTTTGATAAGGTTCGTTCTGAAATTCTACCTCCTCACCATCCTTATGATTGCCCCATAGAGCTTCTGCCCGGTGCCATCCTTCCTAAAGGTAGATCTTATCCTTTGTCCCTTCCTGACACTAAGGCTATGTCTGAGTATATTCATTAGAACTTAAAGTGAGGGTTCATTTGAGCTTCTTCCTCCCCAGCCGGGGCTGGGTTCTTTTTTGTTAAGAAGAAAGATGGTTCACTCCATCCATGTGTAGACTATAGGGGTCTTAACAAAATAACCCTGAAGAATCGTTACCCCTTGCCACTCATTTCAGAATTGTTTGTTCGTCTACAAGGTCCTTCCATTTTTTCTAAACTCGATCTTTGTGGGGCCTACAATCTCATACACATTCGACAAGGGGACGAATGGAAAACGGCCTTCAATACGAGAGATGGCCATTACGAATATTTGGTCAGGCCTTTAGGGCTCTGTAATGCCCCAGCTGTCTTTCAAGAATTCGTGAATGATATTTTTCGAGATGTCCTCAACATTTTTGTAATTGTCTACCTAGACGATATTATTATTTTTTCTAAATATATATCCAGCAAACCAAGCAGGTTCTCTCCCGTCTACGTGAGAATCATCTCTATGCCAAGATGGAGAAATGTCTTTTTCCCCAAACATCCACTTCTTTCTTGGGATACATTATCTCTGATAAAGGCTTCTCCATGGATCCCGATAAACTTAAGGCAGTTGTAGATTGGCCCCAACCCACTTCTCTTAAGGCGATTCAGCGGTTTCTTGGCTTTGCCAATTATTATCGTAAATGTATCCGTAATTTTTCCACCACAGCGGCTCCAATCACCGCCATGACGAAGAAAGATGCGGTCACTTCTTTCTGGTCTCCTGAAGCATGCCAGGCCTTTGAAACCCTTAAGAAAGCATTTGTCTCTGCTCCTGTCTTACGCCATACGGACCCTAAACTTCCTTTCATGTTGGAAGTAGATGCCTCGGATATTGGAGCAGGAGCCGTACTCTCACAGAGACAGTCCCTTCAGGATAAGCTACACCCTTGTGGGTTCTTCTCAAAAAAATTCTCCCCCGCAGAACAAAACTACGATGTTGGCAACAGGGAACTTTTGGCCATCAAACTTGCTTTGCAAGAGTGCAGACACCTCTTGGAGGTTACTGAAAGTCCGATTTTGATTCTTACGGACCATAAAAATTTATTATATATCGTGGGTGCCCGTCGCCTCGGCTCCCGTCAGGCTCGCTGGGAATTGTTCTTTTTCAGATTCAACTATATAATTTCCTACATTCCTGGTACTAAGAATCTAAAAGCTGACACGGAATAAGGAATTCATCAAGTCTTGTTCCATCTGTGCTCGAAATAAGTCCACCCGCAATAAGCCGTCTGGTCTGCTTCCTCCCTTACCCATTCCGGACAAACCGTGGACCCACCTCTCTATTGACTTTATTGTTGAGTTTCCTGTTTCTTGTGGGATGAATACTGTTCTCGTTATTGTTGATAGGTTTTCCAAACAGGCCCATTTAATTCCTCTCAAGGGTCTTCCTAATTCTGCCACCTTAGCAGATATTTATATCAAAGAAATATTTCGTATTCATGGAGTCCCACTCTCTCTATAATGTCCGATCGGGGGTCACAGTTCGTCTCAAAATTTTGGCGTGCCTTTGCTCAAAGGTTGGAGATCACTCTTCTTTTTTCTTCCGGGTATCATCCCCAAACCAACGGACAAACCGAAAGAACAAACCAGTCACTAGAGCAATACCTGCAATGCTTTATTTCTGATGCACAGGATAACTGGGTGGAACTACTCCCATGGGCCGAATTCGCCCATAACTCACTCAGAAATGAGTCCACTCAAGAATCACAGTTTTTTTTATAAATTACGAGTTCCATCCAGCGTGCCTTCCCATCTCTTCCAATCCTTCCGGAGTTCCAGCAGCAGATTCCAGCAGCAGATTCCAGCGTGAACTTGTTCCAAAATTCTTGGAAGGGAATTCAAAAGACTCTACAGGAAGCAGTACTCAGTCAAAAGACACAGGCGGATCGCCATCGCCGTGAGGCACCCAAATTTAGGCCAGGAGACAAAATGTGGCTTTCTTCTAAGAACATAAGATTGAAGACACTTACACTGAAACTGGCTCCAAGATTCCTGGGCCCATTCACCATTCTCAAACAGGTCAATCCTGTGGCGTACCGCTTACAACTGCCTCAATCTATGAGAATCCCGGCAGTCTTTCACGTCTCTTTGTTAAAACCTATTGTTCAAAGTTCTCAGTTTCCTGACATCTCACCTAAACCTTTACCTGTCATCGTACAGGGTCAAGAAGAATTCAAAATTCAATCCATAATCGATTCCAGATACTCCAGAGGAGGTGTCCAATTCCTCGTACACTGGAAAGGTTTCGGACCAGAGGAACGCTCATGGATACCTCTTCGTCGGATTCATGGCGGTTCCACGCCAGGTTCCCGCACAAGCCTTATAGGAATCGTCCTGAGGCCAATCCTCAAGGGGGGGTACTGTAAGGAATCGGGGAACACGTCCTTTGCGACGTGTTCCCTCCTTACCTGTCATCACTTAAACCTCCACTCTGGCTCCAGCACGTGCGCGCACCCCCGCTCTGCTTACAGAGCGCGCGCGCACAGCTTTTTTAGAGTTAGAGTGCCACGGAGCTTAGCTCCGCCCCCTCGGACACGCTGCGCTTCTCTCATGCATGGCGCGCACACGTGACGACGTTCTCCAGCTGCGTGGCAAGTACTCATTTAGCCCACTTGTCTCCTGCAGCCAATCCTTGACTCCGCGGAGGCCGCACATCCGCTCCGCCTCCCTTGCTACTGGTTCCGGTGTGCTATAAATACCCTGCAGTTCCCTTCCTGCTTTGCTGAGCATAACTTGTTGTAGCCTTGAGCTCTTGCATCTGTTGTGCCTTGCTCCTTGTCCTGTGTTCTTCTTGCAGTTTGACTCTTAGTGTACCAACCCGGCTTGACTTTAGAACCCCTCTAGATATTGACCCCGGCTTACCCTCGACTCTGCGGACCTCTCCAACCCAGACCACGGCTAAACGGACCTCCACGATTCTAGCTGTCATACTTAACTCTTCCCTCTCCTTTATACCACACATCCAGTCCTGTTGCAATCCACCAGGATCCCAATTCATGCACTTCAAATGTAAGTGGACTACTGTAATCTGCTAGTATGTTTCATCTTCCTCTAGTCCCTCCTAAATGCTGCTTCCAAGCTCATCAACCTCACCCACCATTCTACATCTACTGCTTCACTATGCGAATCCCTACACTGGTTATCCAGCAGAATTAAAAGCAAGGTTTCGGTTCTCGCCTACAAAGCTCTCCATATATGTGTGTATGGACAATAGCATTTTTATAGCGTCAACCATGTACTGTACACAGCCCTTTACAACATTACAATAGGAGGTAAATACATTAAACAATGGGAATAAGCGAAATCGGTAAATGACAATATAGAGTTAAAGGAAGCCCTGCCCCAAAGATCTTGCAATGCGAGCATGACAGCCCCTCTCTACATTTACAATCTAAGGCCTCGTCTAGGGTGAGAACGCGCTCGCGATCAAATCAATGAAATTCAATCCCCCCCATACTTACTGCACACGCGTGCACGTGAGCGTGGAGAGGCACGATGCGCAGTTCAGCCAATGAGGGTGAACCGCTCACCTGATGTCGCGGGCACGCACCCCCAGCACACCCCCCTACACGCGCTACTATCTGGCCAGGAATTGCCCGAGTAACATGAGTGCCTGGCGTCACGGTGCTCGAGCGCCAGCGCACTCGCTTTTACCCTGGGCGAGGCCTATCGGCAAGTACTCTCTCACACGAAGTCTGCGCTCTGCTCAAGAGTTACAGCTCTCCTCCTTCCTCATTACTCTCATTCCCACCTCCCACACTTCACATGGGCTGTGGACTGTGACACTGCTTACTCCGCATCACTGTCGTTTTCACACCACTCTGGTTGGTAGGCCCGTAGTATTACTGCCAAATCCTGAGTTTTGTGAGGATATTCTGCAGGTTCCTAATGAATTATCCCACGCCAGGAAACAGAACGCGTTAAAATGACGGATGCTCTTACTGATGTAAACAGACTCACTGAGCATCTGCTGTGACCGAGGGGAAATAGGAAGGTTTAAACCTTAAAGTTGGAAGTGGTTGTACAAGATACTTCCAGTGAGCTGCTAAAACTGGAGCACCAGCATTAACACCCCCACCGGGGTTCTGGTTCCAGCCACGGGGCAGTTCTTCTGGTTCAAGTCGGGGGGTAGTTCATCTGATTCTAGCGTGGGAGGTTCTTCTGGTTCCAGCTAAGGGCTTCTTCTGGTTCGGGGTGGGGGGGGGAGGGGGTTTGTTCTTCCTATCTGAAGATTGTTAAATCTCTGTTTTGGGATTTGACATAAACATTTTCAGGGTTTTTAAAAGCAACAGAGACTTAAAGGACCAGAGATAGTCCTACGCGTTTATTGTTTCTAAGATCTCTTCACACTGGGATATCTATTTTTACCTCTATAGTTTTTTCCCTGCTCCATGATTATTATTTTTTAAGCTAAAAGTATTTTATTCCTAAATAATAAGCCCCAAACTAAATTATTATGGCTACTATGCCCCTCTCACCAAGTGACATTGGTATTTCTGAAATAACTTTATGTGACAAGATTAAGATAAGAATTTTTTTTCTGATAAGATCCTTTGTACTCTGCATAGAAAACAGCTCTGTGCTGCTTTGTGAAGTGGAGGGGAAAAAACGAAATACGTTTGGTAATCTTGCTTTAAAGTTCATCATATTGAATTCACTTTCAAAATATGTCACTCCGTTATGCCGCTACCTTTACCGGTAAAAATCGTGATCCCCCGAGGTCGCAGGAGCTGACAATAACGCTGCTATGTTTCGGGGATCCCCTGCTTCCTATCTGGTAATAAAAAAGGGGGGGCGCCGGGGAGTTTGCTGCATTAAGTATAACATTGGGAGAGGCGGAGGGAAGATGAGCATAGGAGCAGTTATATTGTTCATGGTGCTACAAGACTCATGCACAATGTTCACAGATAGATACAGTTTCGGGGGAGAAGTTATTTGCATGTCTGCACGGCAAAAATACCAGTGCTGAAAAATGACAATGCAACAGGGAAAAGTAAGAATGAAACAATAGCATTATACACTATTTATTTAATCAAAAGGAACAGATTATGGGCCTCATGCAGTAAGCGACGATTATGTGAAATCGGCAAGCTTATCGATTAGTCATGTTATTGGCGTTTTTCCCTCTCCGTATGCAGTAAGTGCCGAATACATTCAAAATCAACCCGAAAACAAATCCGCCCACTCTCACGATGATGAGCCGATCACACACAGGTGTATCGGCGTGCGTGGCGGGGTGCTGTTAGGTTGCACAATCACAAATCTTGCTGAATCAGGCGAAACAAGCATGTTTTTGATTGCGCGCCATATTTAAAGGCAACGTGTACTGCTAATCATTCTCTGTGTTGTTGGGAGTGAGAGAGAGAGAGAGACGCACAGAGCTGGACGATTGAACATTTGCATATTGACTGAGAGACTTGTTGTGTATTGGGTGAGCTTTGTCCTTTGTTGTTTTGTTTACATCTTTGTCTTGTTTTATATGTGGAAGTGGGTCGTGTGATTGCCTGTACATTTCTTGTCTGTTTTTTGTGAGTGCTGGAAGTATGCCCGCAAAGCGTGGGAAGAGTGATGCTGGTGGGAGTGGGAGTGCTACTCGTGGGAGTACGCGTCGGAGTGAACGTACTGTTCAGGGGAGTGATGTTGCTGGTGCACCGAGTGGTGTTGCTGGGAGTGGGAGTGCTGTTGCTGGGAGTGGGAGTGCTGTTGCTGGGAGTGGGAGTGCTGTTGCTGGGAGTGGGAGTGCTGTTGCTGGGAGTGGGAGTGCTGTTGCTGGGAATGGGAGTGCTGTTGCTGGGAGTGGGAGTGCTGTTGCTGGGAGTGGGAGTGCTGTTGCTGGGAGTGGGAGTGCTGTTGCTGGGAGTGGGAGTGCTGTTGCTGGGAGTGGGAGTGCTGTTGCTGGGAGTGGGAGTGCTGGTGCTAGGAGTGTGAGTGCTGGTGCTAGGAGTGTGAGTGCTGGTGCTAGGAGTGTGAGTGCTGGTGCTAGGAGTGGGAGTGCTGGTGCTAGGAGTGGGAGTGCTGGTGCTAGGAGTGGGAGTGCTGGTGCTGGGAGTGCTGCTGGTGGCGCAGTTGCTGATGGGGTGGATGGTGGTGGCGTGCTTGCTGGTGGCCAGCTTTTGGAGGCTCTTCCATTGGAAGAAGGAGAGTCCAGTCAGCACCAGCCAAGCTCTGACCCTAAACCTGCTCGGAAAAAACGTGTGGAGAAGCCACGTAATCCTCGCTTCAATGACCAGGAAAATAGGGCTCTTGTCACTGGCATTCTGGAGCACTATGACAGTATATATGGACATTTAGTAGGTAAGTGTAACTTTACATTTATTATTCAAATACATGTGATCCTAGGTCATCTGAGTTTTGTTCATATGCAAATATGGGTACACAATATCTTTCTATGTTCATTAGTGTGGAAACACAGCTTTTTATCATGCCTTACAAGGACAAATAAACACAGGCGGTCAATTTGCCAGAACTGCATACAATATGAATGCAACCTTGCTTACATGTATAGGTTTAGTAGTGAATGCTCATGTGCTGCACATATTACACATAAAACAGCATGTTTGCTATCACTTGGAACAGCTAGCAGTGTAGGAAACTGGTGCTTATATTATTATTCATTTACCTCATATCTTTTATATGTTTTTCAAGGGCGGACAAGTGCAGCAAGCAAAAAAGAAATGTGGGACACAATAGTCATTGGTGTCAATGCCTGTGGGAATAGTGTCAGGGACAAGTATCATTGTCGGAAAAGATTTGATGATATTAGGTCCAAATTGAAAAAGAAAATACAAGACCAACGCGTGCATGCTACTGGCACTGGAGGTGGGCCCACACCACAACGTCTCATATTGACTCCATTGGAGGAGCTGCTTCGGCCAAAATTACTTACCGTCGTCGTGGAAGGCTTGGCTGGTGACCGTGACATTGGAATTTATCCGTCACAATTTCCAGCAGGTGATAAATATTACTGTACTAGGCGTGTCGTTGCTTACAGTTATTTTGCATAGTTACACTGCTTTTTATACTGTCTTCACAATATAAGCATACCTGCATCTATATATGTATATGTCTGATTCTGTATATATATATCTCAAAATAGACATATATGTAGTAGTCCTACTAAAAGCAGTAACTAATATAGCACGTGCCATTGCGTGCTCATTTACATGTGAATTCCCAAAATGCATAGCTGCAGTGGAAGCAATTGATGGTGGGCGAAGATGGGGAACAACAGGGTAGTACACGTGTAACACATGTTCATGAGAAATTATTAGTAGCTACAGGTACAGAACAGAAATATGTATCATATTATTGTGTATTTTATTGATTTTACTCCGACAAACATGACATTACTGCCTATTTTAAGCATGCATCAAAGAAATTGCATGTAACGGCCTACAAACATCACTGGCACTAACACATCTATAGTTGCTTATGAAAAGGTCCATTTTTGCTTTATGTCATATACAGACAGCATAATGAGGCACACGTATCATATGTTATGTCATTGTTTTCATAACTTAAACACTGCAGATGACTACTTAGCTCATCTACCATTGTGTTAAAGCAGCTGCAATTAATATCTCATCACAGCATACACTTCAACAGAGGGGGTGGGGTTCAGCACACACACTAATTACAGCCTCATTTCACGGTCAACTTAGTTCACACCATTTGCACCTGTTTCAAGTCATTGAAAGGTGTGGCTGATTAGGCTTTTTGGGGAAGGGAATACCTTTCTTACAACCTGAATAGCACAACTGAAGTTAATCACACTCATTGGAAAGCTTAACTCTAGCTACTAAATGCCCCAACAACTCATTACTTATCAAAGCGTACGTCACACATTAGTTCACTCATATCTATAGTTGAACTACTATGAAAGACACATTATCACACACTGCATGTGTTGTCTTGTTGAGTCACAGCCACATTCAGGTGTGCCACATCTTCGATTAATGTACCACACATATCCTCTACCAAAACCAACACTTTTTGCAATATGACCACCTTCATGATAACCATTGTGAATGGTCATCTCATGATAGTTATGTACATTATGATACTGATATCACTACACAACATATGATTTTTATGTACTCATTTAATCTATTTATCCTCACGCATTACTGCAGAAACATAGTATGTTGTATGTTAGGGAACTCAAAAATTCTAAGTACACAGGCATGTACAGTGTTATTACAACTATTTATGTTCACTTTCACACACATTTTCGGTTAAGGAACTGATGTTGTTAGTTAATCATAAATACAGAACATACAATCAGTGTTTGTTCAATATTTACACATGTAAATGTAAAACTTATGTTATTGTTATATATAGTTGCCCCTGGAGGACATGTGTCACCTGAGATGGAACAAGTGTCTTCACCTGGGTCAGCCAGCTCAACACTACTAGAAGGTGAGTGTATCATTTGCTGGCCATATAATATGTGCTCTTCTATATGTTATGTTGTCATGTGCATTATTTGTTTTGCACATCTTCTTTAAATAGGATTACTTAGTGTCAGTGAAAATTAAGTGTAAGGCAACATGTATTGTGTTAGTGATGTTAATTATCATGTAGGACTTCTGAGTTTAGAGCAACTTTTCATTCATTCATATTTCATACTGAGTCCAAACATTATTCGTAAGTCAAGGTAGTTTTTAATGAGGTTATAAAACGTATGCTAACATGTTAGGTGTTACTTAGGACACAGTACAATTACATAGTAACACAGCATACATTAACATGCCATTTAATAATGTGTACATTTCTTTTTAGAACATCATGGTGATGAGGATGATGAGTATGATGAGGATGACGCCACAGAAGAGACTGAAATACAATCATGTGACCATGAAGAGGTGCCAATAGAAACTGTTGTACCGCCAAATCGTCCATCAACTTCCACATACGATGCAATTGTAGCTTCAGAGGGAAAAATAGTGGACGCAGAAAATCGTCGCCATTCAGACATGATGACAGTGCTGGAAAGGATGATTGGACTGCAGGAAGAAACAGTATCACAATTGGCACATCTCCACAGAGTCTTCATTGAAGTGCCTAAACAGTTGCAAAAAATCAACACCTCATTCGAAGCATTAGTTGTTCAGCAAACACAAGCTAATTACTGGAGAATGACTAATGTACCACAATTCAACACCTCCCAGCCAGGATCTGTTCATGCAGGTCAGTTTTCACCACATTCATCTGAGATTCATTCACCAGGCCCAAATGTTACCGGTCAAGTAGCAGACATTGCTGTGCAGGTTCCTGATGACATCCTACCGCTGCCATCTCTACAAATTCAGCAGCAGACACCTACAAAGGAGGCGACAAAAACAAAACAAGACACACATGAAACAGACCAACCATCACTTGTGCAGTGTCTACCAACTTGCTCACATGTGTCACTGGGCACAAGCCCTGTCCGTGAACAGTCACTACCCAAAAGCCCTGTAGGTGAGTCGCTGCCCAAAAGCCCTGTAGGTGAATCGCTGCCCAAAAGCCCTGTAGGTGAATCACTGCCCACAAGCCCTGTAGGTGAGTCGCTGCCCAAAAGCCCTGTAGGTGAATCGCTGCCCAAAAGCCCTGTAGGTGAATCACTGCCCACAAGCCCTGTAGGTGAGTCACTGGCCACAAGCCCTGTAGGTGAATCACTGCCCACAAGCCCTGTAGGTGAGTCACTGGCCACAAGCCCTGTAGGTGAGTCACTGGCCACAAGCCCCGTAGGTGAACAGTCACTGGCCACAAGCCCTGCCCGTGAAGTGCCAGAGGCCACTCAAAGTGGCTCTGTTGTGCCTAAAGTTGGTGGCAAAAGAAAAAGGAAAATTCAAGAGACAACAAGCAGGCCTGTTACTCGCTCGCAAAAGGAACAAAAAAAATAAATGTTATAATTCAGAAAATATGTGTTTGGCCTTGTTTTGTTGACTTCAGATTATCTAATTACTATTGTATGTATGCTGAAGACTGTGTTGTTTCCAAACTTTCAACTATGTTCTTGTACACGTGAAGTTTTGGAAATGTTAACACTCATAATTAATTGTGTTATAAATATTTATGTTGTAATCGTCTGTTCAGTAATGGTCCACCAGGAGCCAGTTGCTAAGTTTAGAGAAGCTGCCATTGACTTTGCAGCAAAACATTGCATTTGGGTGTGTTAATTGATGTAAGAATTGCATATGCATATTAGTCACATGCAATTATTAAAACACCTAAGTAAGTGCAAACATCTTTCTTGTACGTGTACAGCAGGATTATGTGTAAATTATTACTTACCTTTGCCTTGCTTGGCCATTGTAATTTTGTCCTTTAATCAGTTGTGTGTTCGTTTCTATAACATCTCAGAATGTATAATAATATATATACACACACACACACACTGAGTGAGTGTGAGTGTGAGTGTGTGAGTGTGTATATATATATATATATATATGTATATATGTGTATATATATATGTATATATGTGTATATATATATATATATGTATATATGTGTGTATATATATGTATATATGTGTATATATATGTATATATATGTATATATATATATATATATATATATATATATATATATATATATATATATATATATATATATATATATATAGTACTATATAAACTGGTATACACAAACTAATACACTTCATGCTTCCTTGTGAAAGCACACTATTTTAATAATACAGGCCTAATGTTTGAGAAATATCCTAAGTATGAGACTCTAACAGTATTGTGCTTAAACAAATGTTTATTACTTAATTCAATCATGTTTCTCACCATTTAAATAGGTTTCATACAAGGTATACTTAATGCCATCAATGTTGTGTGTACTCCTGCAATATAAAAAAAACAAAAAAATATTATATATAAATATATATATATTTTTATAAGAGATATATTTATATATATATATATATATATATATATATATATATATATATATATATATATATATATATATATATATATATATACACACGTATTTAAACTCATGCAGACAGGGAGTTAACCAGACTTTCACATACACACAGAAATGTAAGCGGGGAAAAAACATTTCTTTTTGCAGGTGTGTTTTTACTGATATGCCTGGCTAAGAAATATTTTCACACACTGGTCTTTGTTAGTTTTCAAAAAAACACTATGTGAACGCATTCACAGTCTAGGGATGTTTTTCACAAACGAGATAAAAGAAGGAGAAATGTTTCTCCCACAGTCCCATATCACGAACCACAACTGTTAACCCAATTAGACAACCAAATCCAATTGGCGTTTGAAATAAGGAGTCAAAGTAGTTACTTTTGTTGACCTTGACAAGGAAAAACAGGAGTTTGTTAGCCATTCAGCACATTCATTTTGATGAGCAAATAACACAGACCTGCACACAGCTTTTGTGCTACTCAGACATGGCTGATGAATTCGTTAACAATATTAATCCCCTTTTAGGGTATAAGTACATGATCTGTGAAGCCATCTTGAACAGTCGCGGACAGAAAGCAAGCACACGCCAAATCGATGATTTCATTCGAGCAAAATATCCTTATTACCAAGACCGTAAGCATGCACGGAATTTTAATTCCTCAATAAGATTCACTTTATCAAGTAATGACTTTTTTGAACGTGACCAGGATAAGCTACAACACACCTATGGTTTCTGGAAGATTGCCCCGGAAAAACAATTTATCCTGAAAGACGGCACTTATATTGTCGTGAAAGGCATATTTATTCCTAATGGCAATAGCAATGTATCCGCTACTACTGATCCGTTTGAATCGATACGTGCTGCAATATCTGCAGCCTCCATTCCTGAAACCCACATTGTACAAGAACAAAAGTACTATGATTATGTACCAAGCCTTTCAGCTGAAATTGCATTGGAATGGGAACCGGAAGAAATGAACCTACCTCCCGACCAATTATTTGAAGAAAGCAGTGGCGATTCCTATGAGCGCATCCTGGAGGAGATATGTGCCATACTGGATTCAGCGGTTGGGTTAAGCGTGGATGAAAATGGCTTGCATTTCTGGAGCGACCAGTTGCAGCCAGGCGAAGAGTTAATTCTAGAAGAATGGTAAATATAACAATCGTTATGCGTTGACTCTGCGTTTAAATTTTTTTTTTTTTTGTAACCACCATTTTCACTTTCAATGCGTGGATACAGCGTAACATTGCAGACTGCATAACATGTAGCGATCACAAACAAATTGTTTCCTAATACAATATAGTAGGACCTGAAAGAGTAGTACACATTGCTGACGGAATAAATATACGTACTTTCCTATCCCTTTAAACATATTAGCAACATTTTACCATTACTCTAACACATACCTGTTTTGTTATCATGCAACATCTACAACATTGAAAACCGGGTCCACCACGTATGACGTGGGACCCTTGTCATGGGCCAAGGCGTCCTTAAAAAGGATTAGTGATGTAAGTCCCGCCCCCAAGCGACGTGCGCGCCTCAAAGCCTATTGGCTGTCATGTTTTGTTATAGTAACGGTAACTGCAGTGTGTGATGCGTGCGGCTCAGTGTTTGTAGGCGTACCCTGGGCGTTAGCCGAATGTTAATTGAGTGGGAGGAGTGTTAGCGTGCGTTTCACGCTGGCTTAACATGACGTCACACGTATTGCATTTGCGCATTGTGTTATCGGCCGTGCTTTCTGTTCAAACACGTCTGTTTAAAAAGAATACAGATGTACTCGTTTAGAACGAATGTAGTTTCGTCTTCATTGTATTTGAAATAAAGATGTTATGTTTACTGGTATTTTCAACATGTATTGAACGCACAACGTACGCTTTGTTTTGCGCATGCGCTAACAGTTAGTGGAGCCAAGCGTGAAGTGCGTGCGCACACAAAGATGTGCGCGCACATCTTTCAGTATACAGGCAACGTTCACTTCTTATACATAGTTATGCCTGCTACAAATTTAAAGAAACATTACATACTGATGAACAGTTTTACTTCTAACATATAAGTGACTGACGTGTGTATCTACACAATCATATAGAGCTGCGTAACGCGTTGTCACGGATGCATATCTAGTAAGGTGCCATCTTTGACCATCATGTGTTTGCTGTATTTCAGAGATGTCGGGGAAGATACAATCGGATCAATGTATGATTTCAGAAGAGTCTACCTTTATATGAGATGATTGTGAGGAGGAGCCACCGACTACTATACTACATATGGAACTAATTTTATATTGCTTGCAGCGCTTATTAACAAACAATTAAAAATGTGATACCCTTATGCCTATATTGCATAAGCACTTAATTAACATAATGATGTTGCAAAAGAGTGCCTCGTGAATTTTTATTGAGTGTTCTTTAATGACTACTAACATTTTATGACATGGTGTGTTTTATATATAACAACCATTCCCACTCTGCTAACACATTTGTGTATTCTAATATGTAATGGAACGTATGACTGTCGAAACTATGTAACAATAATAATAATAATATGAGCATGTTCATGTATAGGGCTGCTAGTTGTACGCAGCGATTTACAGACACATGTTTCAGCCTGAGGTCCCTGGCCCGTGGAACGTACAAATGTTTTTTTGCCGCATGAGGCACAGGGAGATAAAGTGACTTGGCCAAGGTCACAAGGAGCCCACACCGGGAATTGAACCAGACTCCCCTGCTTCAAACTATCAGTGCCAGTGTGTGTCTTTACTCAGTGAGCCACTCCTTCTCCCAATGTAAAGGACACTTACAACCAAGTAGCCATTTATTTTTAAAATCTCTTGTTACATGGGTATGTAGATAAAATGGTTTGGGACTGTAGCAAATAATGTTACTGGCCAGATGTTATGGTCCCCTCCAATGCATGATGTTCTGAATATGACATCACCATCATGTTATGAAGTACGTTTCTGTGTATATTTCATTAACCTAACTAACTATAGTTTACTGTGTTTATTAATCGTTTAGAAATACATAGTATAGTCAATATGATGATATAAGCTACCATAATAAAGCTGGTGTTATCATTTGTCGGTGTTATACATGGATCCTACACCAATTGATAGAGACACAAACAGTTGTCTTAAAAAGTGTGTCTATGCTAGTGATGAATGTGCTCCCGTAAGTAAACAAATAAGTACAGTTATCCCCTTTTCTCCAACCACCTCTATATTACATTAATGGAAATTATAAGGAAACATACATAAAATGTGATGAAATGTGAGTAATCATTTTGTAATACAATGCACATGAAAGCTCAAGAGTAGCTAAATGCATATACATGATACAGAAAGTACATATATGTAACATTTGTGTTTAAACCAATATGTTGGGTTTTTAGTTCCAATAATTATAGGAAGATTGAGGTAGGCACATCTTATGAGAGATGTCAGCAAATATACATACCATGATCAGTCATACTGGAGATATACCTATAATGCAAAGGAACAATATATAAATTGCAAACATTGACATGCCATCTTCAGTACCGTAAACAACACAGCAAAGTGTGTATTTGGTGTTAAATGTACAACACCATGTATATTTCATGACATTCAAAATGTAAATCAGCCTGGTGTACACATCATCTGGATGTACATGTTACACTGCACCAATAACATTGTATGTAAGCATACTAGAAGCATGAATGATTATGGGCATAATATGTGTTTTGTCTTAGCATAAGGAATAACACAATGCTAAAATATTATTGCTTTGTTACCCAAGTTGTATTCACATACACACAACTAAAGTACAATTGAAGAGGGATTATATAACCTGTGCAACAATAACATACCGGTGCCACATCCCTTTGTGCACACAGCAGAGAAAAGAAAGGTGTGCAACCCATATTCATCTGTGTCCTAACAGAAGGTTATATAAAGAAACATTATTGTTAATATAACATAATTAAACTATAAAAGTAGTACTAGGAACATATGAGTTTGTACTTACAAGAAAAAAATGAATTGATGAGATTCTGTCGTGTCTGGCCACCACTGGCTGTTTGTTCATTTTCAGCAGCTACATGGGTGGGATGCTCGTCTACCAAAGCCTCAGCTAGGTCTGACTGTACATTGTGCCTGAGTGCAACATTGTGCAAAATGCAACAGGCAAGGATAATATCAGACACTTTTTGAGGCTTGTATAGAAGAGCCCCACCAGTTCTGTCCAGACACCTAAACCTGGTCTTGAGTAGGCCAAATGTCCTCTCTATAACAGATCTTGTAGATATATGGGCTGCATTGTACCTGTCCTCTGCTTCAGTTTGAGGGTTTAGCACCGGAGTCAAGAGCCACGGCCTAATTCCGTATCCTGAGTCACCTATAATGAATGGAGCACACATAAGCTGACATTAGTGATCAAATTGTACAATGCCAACATTCCTAAATCAACATGTGTTTTGTGTTAGAACATGTAAATATGTACTCACCCAGCAGCCAACCAGGTTCAAAATGTCCCTCTTCGAACGCATGGAAGACTGAAGAGTTCCTCAGGATAGAGGAATCGTGACTGGAACCAGGGAACTTGGGTACCACATGCATTATCCTCATCGTGGCATCACATACCACCTGTACATTGAGTGAATGGTAGTGCTTCCGATTGCGGTACACATGCTCACTCTGACTAGGTGCAATCAAAGCAACATGTGTGCAATCGATTGCACCCAGCACACATGGTATCCCTGCTATATTATAAAAGCCAGTCCTGACTTCCAGCCACTCTGTCGCCTCTGTAGGAAAATGAATATAATTCCTAGCGCGTCTATTGAGTGCATAGAGAAACTGGGTCAAGGCCCGCGAGAATGTAGATTGCGAGACCCCGCCCACTATGCCCACAGTTGTCTGGTATGACGCGGAAGCAAGATAATGTAATGAGCACAGCATTTTAACAAGCCCAGGGACTGCACGACCTCTGGCTGTGAAAAAATCTAAATCCCCCCTTATCTCCTCATAAAGAGCTAAGATTGCTGCTGAACTCAAACGATAGCGACTTACAATCTCCTCCTCACTCATCCCATCTAACAGGGTTCTCTCCCTGTACAGACGCGGACGAGGCACAAGTTGTCTCCTCTGTCTTCTCCTCTGATCTCCTGTCCCTCTACCTGTCCCTCGGCCTGTCCCTCTCCCTGTCCCTGTCGTATCCGCGTCACTGTCACTGTCCCTCGGTGTGTCCCTCCCTTGCCCTATATGATTGTCTTCATCATCAAGCATGTCATAGAAAAGAATGTTCCTCCGTCTCCTAAACATTCGCAACATTTTGAAATGAGTAGCTGTGAATGAGCAGGTAATGTGCGTCCTTTAAATAGGTATGTGATGATGTCAGGTGACATAGTAAAATGCAAGGTGTTACATTAACATAATAAAGTACTTCTGTGGCAAGCTGTGTGCACTTGTTGTTCTAAGTATTTGTTGTGTGTATTCTGCAGGGAATGATGATATTTGGCAATGATGTGACGTGAAGCTTTGTACAAAGATTGCTTGCAAATAAATAGTTGCATGTGCAATGCATGTAACACTTGTGAACGCAAGAGTCAGTCATGTAATGAGACAAAAAGGCTGAGATTGACGTGGGAAAAGTTTTGTGTAACATGTGTAATTATCCATGTTATTGTGACATGTTGGCAACAATGAATAGTCGTGTGCATATGCATGCATTTGTGTAAGGAGGATAGTTGCTATAGAATGAGTTTACAAGGTGTCCCAATGATGAATTACTGTACATGTGTGTATAAGTTAGGTTGAAGTGCTTGTAATGCAACGGTTACAATGTAAACATGCAATGTGATTGAGCGTCCAATAAGTGACGTCATGAAAATAGGGAGGACCCAAAAGTATATGTAAACATGAGAATACAGATGTACATGAACGTTTAAAGATGCGTGTCACATTACAAGCATTGTGTAATGTAAAGGAAGATGAATATACTGTGTATGTGTGACATGTGTGACATCATGTAAATAATTGTCGCTGAGTTGAGTAAAATGTGTGATATGATGTGAGGTTCTCCTTTAAGAGTGTAGTATAGTATTTTCCCTTGCCACATCATCACATGATGAGTAATGTGACCCGCAAATGCTGAAAACATGTAAAAGTCGAATGTTATGCAAATAAGACACATCAGCTGTGACACAATGCAGGGAATGCCCCCACACTGTAATGCAAATCCCCCTTGTATTGTGAGCAATGAAACGTAAACAGTACTATACTGTTATACGTCCCCGCTCCATTGACTCCATTGATGTACAGAAGATTTTTTTTTTCTAAGTGCCGTTCCGGCAGCCTTAGCGATCGTTCTCCCGTCCAAAATGCCAACTTTAGTTGGCGGGAGAAATCGGCCATAACATCTCAATTTCGTAGTGCCGATCAGCCCCGATAAGCTGTTTTTTTTTGTTGAATCCAGCCGATTTAAAAAAGTGGCGATCAGTGTCGAAAACAGGCTTATCGGCAGGCGACTGGCCATAACCAAATAATCGGCTCCGAAACCTGGCGATATGAAGCACTTATCGGCGCTTACTGAATCTCAAACCCAATTTTGGCTATAACATGGCCATATTTCCCTTATCAACGCTTACTGCATGAGGCCCTATATCTGTAAAGCATGTGACGTTGTGTACTTGTACATTCTTACCTAAACTGGCAATCATTTGGTGTTCCTGTTATAAATCTGTAAAAATCCTTATAGTGTTACTAACATAATGGCTACTTCAGTCAGTGTAACTCAGCAGCTACAATGTATTCTTATATTACTAAGGTAACATTATCTATTGTTACCGCTTACAGCTCAAACTGCTGGGAATATTGGCAACAAATTATCACAAACAGAAAAGTGTTGCAAAGATCTTGCACTGCTAGGGAGGTGTGCTAAAGCCTACTATAGAAATCAAAGGATGCTGTAAAACAGCAGTTCAAGCTGCCGTTTAAAAAAATAATAATAATAATAATATTAATAATTTTTCCATTCAATATGTGCATCAATACAGTCTACACTCTGACAAGTGATTAATAAGTTGCCGATCGATCTGTTCTCTTGTGATCTATCGGTGAAGATTTGGCTCGGGGATTCACTAAATGGCTGTCAGTGCAGCAGAAGAGGACCCAAGATACAAAGTTCTGTGGGGAGGTTCACGTGACCAGGCAGTCACTAGATACAATTGGTGCACTGCTAGAGAGAGGGCAGGGCTCAAAAAGGGGTGTGCCAGAGCCTGGTTCAGAAGAGAAAGGGGATGTGACTTTGAAAATGGTTGCTATACAAACAAAACAGGCTCTTCACATTATAATGCATTCAAAATTACTTTAAAAATTGTTTATTTTTTTAAATGCTACAAGTATTTTCTTATAGTACAGAACTGATTTATTAAAAAAAAAAAAACACATGTAGGATAGTGCTTGGACTACAGCTTTAAAACTAACTAAAAATGGCATTAAGTTGGCCCCAGTACTGATCCACGAGCAGACAATGGAGCGTCGTGGACCAGTACTGGAGCCACACATTCTGGTGATATATGCGATAAAGATACGAAATCTTTTAAGGGCATTACTGCTTTTTCCATTGTTTGTTACCTTGAATAAACTTTATTACGCTATTGCGTGTCGCTGCTCTGTTCTCTTTTCTCTCTCTCTGCATACTGTACGTAGGTAACGAGATACCCGAGATCAGCTGCGGGACGGTAACATACAGAAGTAACCCTTTATGAGCCAGCAGGCTTTTGGAATTGATAGTCTTTTTTTTGTTTTTGTTTTTTTTAGTCACACATTATTTTGGGGGTATTATTTGTATTTTTACACTTTTTCTTCTCTGAGACTTTGACACAGACTTATTATTAATTTATTGCACTTATATGAGAAGTGTTTACATTTATGTGTATGTATATGTATGTTTTGCTGAATATACACTATTCACCTAATATAGCCAAACACTAGTTCTATATATTGTTTTAGTATTACACATTTTTATGCTTTGGGGATATTTATTTAGCGCACCAAGATATCTCTTCCATTAAGAGTTCTATAAAAGAAAATGTAAAAAACCTGAAAAAACATGTAACATTTCACGATTTGCTGCTTCAAGAAGCTTGTGAGAGAAACTCACTCATCAGATTAACGAATACTCAATAGCAGCTTCTAACGCTCAGGTAAGCATTGTGTGTGTGGTGACAAGACAGGAAGTCTCGGGACAAGGGAAGAACATGATATCTCCCTATGTATTTACCTCTCTAATCTTTTCCTGACATCACCTTTGCTTTACAGAAAAGTCATGTTTTGGTCAGTATCGATCCGAGTAAGACAGAGTATTGCTCAAAAGAAATAAGAAAGGTGCCTAATGTCGGGGCAAAGAGAAAAATGTGGTGTATGTCAGATAATGTAATAGGCTTGCATTATTATTGTTATTATTATTACTAATGAACTTATTAAATCTCTCAATTTTTTTTGTTAGTAAATGTAGTAAATGCACATGCAAAATATAGCGTATAAGTAAGATATACTAATGACCCAAGCTCTGTGGGCTTTCACTGCGTATTTACTAAATTGTTATATTCTGTATAGTTTTTTATGTATACTTTGTAATAAAATATCATGGGATTACCATGCCCAAATGCAGACGTGTATGCGATCCATGGGTATCAGTGTGTTTGGGCAGTAAAGAAATGTAGACTTATTCAGGATGTGAAATGCACCCCACGCCCCCCTTTTTCTGGTTCCTTAGTGATCTGACTCCCCTCCCCCTCCCTTTTTTTTCTTCTTCCCTTTCCCCTTCTTCCTCCAATACCCTCCCAGAGTAACAAAACCCTCTAATTAAATACTTGGGTATATCAACAAGAAAGACCTATTTTACAGTGATGTATAAAATAAGTTAGCAGAACACAATGTATCATGTTTTCCTGTAAAAACCCTCCACAGTAAAGCATATAGCAAATGGAAATATTAATGTGTGCTCATTTGCATGTCTTAGACAGGTCTGCAACCCCGCCTTTCACCATTATCACCCAGCACACAGCGCTTCCACTGCAGCAAGGGATTCTGGGAAATGATATGCAAATGAGCACACAGTGCCGCATTTTGCTTTATATATATATATATATATATATATATAGATTTTATATATATATATATATATATATATATATATCTCACAGGATTAAAGCAGCAAAACATGTGTGATCTTATATGGGTTTTTGTAAATAAATCAGTTCTGTAGTATTAGGTAAGAGTTACTGTATTTTTTTAAATTATTATTATTCAAGTCTTAATGCTGTTTTTAATGAGATTTAAAGCATCCTTTAATTTCTATGGCTACGGCCCCGGTGTTGACTGCTGCACGCACGCCTGGAGTCCTGGTGGCGCATGCACAGCTTAAGACCGCGATCTGCAGTCTGTAGGGAGCAAAGGGAGGCGCAGAGGGCGTGGCCAAAACTTTTTCATCCTCTGCAGGAGAGGTGATGTCAGATGTGATGTCAGACCTGGGGCTGGACCTAGTAAAATGTCTATTGATTTCTGCCCAAAAGTCTGTATAAAATAACCCAGAAATACGCAGTACTGCTTCATTACTAGCGCACGCGTTCATAGCCGGCTGACAATGTAGCAAAAACTTGGGGTTGAATGTCTAAAAACTAATTTGGGAAGACTGCTGTACCAGCTCAGAATGAATTATTGTATGCGATCCGGGGGAAAGAGGGGTCAAAAGGCAATTAGTCTGAAGCCTCTCCTCAAGCCACGTGACCGCGCACACCACGTGACAGTGTCACCGCATGGGAAGACGCATTTCTTGTCTCCCCTGCTGGCTGACGCGTCACCGCACTTCGTGAGTCAACACACGAGAACATGTTGGGGCCTGCCTGATTGAGGTTAGTGTCTGGTGTGCGGCGCCCACACCGCCGCATGCGCCACCATCACCACCAGGGACTTAGTCTATAGCAGGCTTTAGCACAACTCCCAATCAATGGAAGATCTTTGCAACATTTTCCTGTTTGGGATAATTTGTTGCCAATATTCCCAGCAGTTTGAGCTGTAAACTGTAACAATAAATATTGTTACCTTAGTAATAGGGAAGCATGCTTTAAACTGGTTCCACTTCCAATCAGGTAGATCCCAACATGTGTTTATCTCAGGCTCTAACTCCAAACCCTTGGATATCACCTGTGGTGTCTCGCAAGGTTCTCTTCTGGGCCCCCTACTCTTCTCAGAGTTCATCAATGTTCATCTCTACAGCTTGTAAGGGAGCTTCAATACACATGTACTGTATGCAGATGATACAAACGTATATGCACACAGCCATAGCCTCTCCAACCTTGAACACATACTTCAATCTAACTTTTTGAGACTTGAAAATTGGATTTCCCAAAACAAACTGTATTTAAACACTGACAAGACTGTATCAATGGTATTTGGGACCAAGACTACATTTTTAAAGGTTCCAATGACTGAGCTCCAGATCAGAACCAACGCTAACACCACCCTAACTCCTGTTACTAGTTTTAAATACTTGGACATATGGTTTGACTCCTATTTAACATTCGGGATGCACATTGATACTCTGACATCCAAGACCTATGCCAAACTAGGGGTACTTTACAGGAACAAATCCCTGCTAAGTGCTGGTCAGAAAGCGTATCGCACAGCAGATGCTAATGCCAATTATCGACTATGGGGACATAGTATACGGCTCAGCACCCCAAACCCACCTTAGCAAACTTGATACCCTCTGCAATTCAGTACAGGCAGTCCTCGGTTATCCAAAGGAATCTGTTCTGGAAGTAGTGTTGGATAGTGAAACCGGTGTAAAGTGAGTCCCATGTTAATCAGTGGTGGTGAGCGTTGGATAACACATTTTGGCATTGAAAAATGGCCATAGGGAGGCATTGTAATGCGTTTGATATGCCATTCATTGTAAAGTGAAACGTTGGATAGCGAGGACTACCTGTATGCTGTTTTGTTCTCCAATGCAACTACAACACACATCACTGCGAAATGCTGAAAGAACTAGATTGGTCATCACTTGAGTCTAGGCACAAAGTTCATCTTCCCTGTCTCACCCTTAAATACTTTCTAGGCAAGCTACCCGTCTACCTGAACAAGCTCCTCACCCCTACCACAAGCAGCACTTATCATCTGAGATCTGACTCCAAAAGACTGTTCATGGTCCCAAGGTTTAACAAAGTATCCGGCCGCTACTCTTATCGTGCACCCCAAAACTGGAACAATCTACCGGAGACTCTCACAGCCACCACCAGTCTAAGTTCTATCAAAACTAAAGCTGTCTCACATTTTAATCTGGTCTGTAACTGTTACATACGCCTATAATATATATTATCTTTAAGTTTGCATGCAATGTCTTGTATATAATGTATACCCTGTTCACTTATGTAACTATGTATTTTCAACCATATATAATTTGTTATCATAACTCTATGCCCAGGACATACTTGAAAACGAGCGGTAACTCTCAATGTATTCCTTCCTGGTCAAACATTTTAGAAACATTTTATAAAATAAATAAATAAGGATACATTGTAGCTTCAGAATTACACTGACTGAAGCAGCCATTATGTTAGTCACACAATCAGGATTTTGACAGATTTATAACTGGAGCACCAAACGATTGCCAGCTTTTTTATGTCACATGCTTTACATATACAGCTCAACCCCCTTATAACGCTGTGCTTGGGGTCCAAAAAAATCACATCGCGTTATAAGCGGTTCACGTTAGAAATAATGTACAATTGTATGCATTGTACAATAAAGTATTTAAGATACCAACAATCGTGTTGTAAAGTATTCATAAATACGAAAATTAGGAGCCACACTTGCATCGCGTTATAAGCGGATTCGCGTTGTAACGGGGTTGAGCTGTACAAATAATTTTTAAAAAGGGGGAATGCAATATTGCTGCTTTAATTGGAATTTTTCTCTCACTCACAAAATAAACAATATCAGTTGTGTCCTCCAAACATTGGGGTAATCCTGACTCTTTGGCCTCGGGACCGAGTGCCAATTAGATGGTGTAAGAAGTAAGGATGTGTTACCTAAATGGAGAATGACATGTCTCCTGCTGCCTATGAATCTCTATTCCATGCCTGTCCACCATCTTGTCTCGAACAAAGGACTGACCTTACTCTGATAACCCTGCGATACACCTGTAAACAAGGAAATAAATAAATAACAGCGAGGTCAAGACAAGGTCAGGATTTACTCCAAATTTGGCTGAAGCAAATGTGCTACCTCAAAGTAACCTTCTTGTGAAGCGGAAATATTATGTAAGCCTGTATTATTTAAACCGTGCCAGGATTGAAAAAGTTTAAATAAGGAAGATATAATTAAGAGCTCAATAATAAACAAACCTGCTCCAGTTCCTCTTGTGATTTCCACTTTCCTGCTATTGTTTTAGATATGGCTGCCATACAAAGAGCAGAATGGGTCAGCACGATAAATTATAGGACAGATACACACAATTGTATCCAACTCTGCTTTTTTCCCCTCAATCTTTGATCAAAAGAACTTCAAAAGTTCTATTTAAATATTTCCATGTAACATAAACAAATGGTGTAGGGCTATTTCCAGAATTTCACAAAGTACAGATCCAGAGCAGATTATACATTACATTGTTTGCTTTTTGTGCAAAATAGTTGTAATTGGTTTAGCGATTAAATGATCTTACCATAACCCATTCACTGCCCCAGTAATGTATATACACCCAAAGCAATGTACAGCTCAACCCCCTTATAACGGGGTGCTTGGGGTCCAAAGAACCACATCGCGTTATAAGCGGATCGCGTTAGAAATAATGTACAAATGTATGCATTGTACAATAAAGTATTTAAGATACCAATAATCATGTTGTAAAGTATTCATAAATACGAAAATTGGGAGCCACGCTTGCATCGCGTTATAAGCGGATTTGCGTTGTAACGGGGTTGAGCTGTATATATGTATATGCAAGGTAATGTAAATAGCTATACGTGAAGCAATATATTGCTGGCCTCTCAGCCCACTGGATTAAAATAAGGTCATGTTAAAGCAAGTCACAAGCTCCCGTAAGATTACGACGCGAGAGAAGTGTTTTCTCCTTCACCATTGCGTAAGTTTGCATGTATTGGATCAAGCCTGCGTGGACCAGATGAGTCAGTCGCATATATAGGGGATCTCTTCTATATTAATTGATTACAATTCAATTTGTCGTTTTGTTCTCCAATGCAACTACAACACACATCACTGCGAAATGCTCAAAGAACTAGATTGGTCATCACTAGAGTCTAGGCGCAAAGTTCACCTTTCCTGTCTCACCCTCAAACACTTTCTGGGCAAGCTACCCAGCTACCTGAACAAGCTCCTCACCCCTACCACATGCAGTACCTATCACCTGAGATCAGACTCCAAAAGACTATTCATGGTCCCAAGACTCAACAAAGTATCCGGACGTTCCTCCTTCTCCTTCCGTGCACCCCAAAACTGGAACAACCTACCAGAGACTCTCATATCCACCACCAGCTTAAGTTCTTTCAAATCTAAGGCTGTCTCACACTTTAATCTGGTCTGTAACTGTTTCATACGCTCATAATATATATTTTCTTTAACTGTACATGCAATGTCTTGTATATAATGTATACCTTGTTCATTTATGTAACTGTATTTGTAACCATGTATTATTTGTTTTACTCTGTGCCCAGGACATACTTGAAAACGAGAGGTAACTCTCAATGTATTACTTCCTGGTAAAATATTTTATAAATAAATAAATAATAAATAACTTGAGAAATGTTTTTTTTTTTTAATCTAAAAATGTATTTATCTTGCAGCCATCGCCTCAACACACCAATATTTTATTTTTTAGTGCATCTCTATTTTATGGGTGAGGTGAAGATGACCCCATTGGATGTGCTTCCTTTCAGATATTAGGATTTCGTTTTCTTTAGGTTAGATTTGTGCCCACAATCCATGGTGCACTGCGGGTGTGGGCAGGTGATGCTAAACAGGAAAAGAAGGAGCCACCTGATTTAGTAACAGCAGAGAGTAAGTATATACAGTGCGTGTATGATACCCATGTGTGTTAACGCTTCTCTATCTCAATCTGAAACTCACCAGCATTTTATCACCTGTACCCAATTTTCCAACTCTATCTGTCCATGAAATGTCTGTGACGTGACTGTATATCCCTGTTCTTTTAATGTAACCATGTATTGTTATAACTCTGTGCCCAGGACATACTTGAAAACGAGAGATAACTCAAAGTATTACTTCCTGGTAAAACATTTTTTATAAATAAATGCTGGAAAGTCAAAGAAAACCAAAACTAAATAATAATTCCTTACACTGCTATGCCCAGAATATCTCTATAAAAGCAGCTGTAAGCCATAACCAGAGATAGGAAACATCCTGCCCATAAACCCTTACATACTTCTACAGTGATATCTCCATCACTAATTTGCAAGTGACTTACTGTACTCGCCGCAGCCACATTATATCTCATTCATATCCCCTCTCTTTCCCATCCCCCAGAAGTATTTTTTTTTTAGTTGTTTATCAAAACCCAAATAAGTGTTAGGAAATCTTTCAGATGCAGCGCAGAAGGCACTTATCTTGGGAAGAGACGCTGGGATTCGTTGGAATTTCCCTGGTTGCTAGGAGCCGCCAAATATTTTGTATTGGAAAATATTCCTTGTATTAATGGCCCAGCTCAGAGAGTGTTTAGATGTTGAGGATGCCTGAACTTTCAGCATCAGCCATTTTCCAGATGGTAGGAAACTAACTGCTGCTTACGCAGCCATCATTCGGTTCCTGCATTTACTTGATTGCCTGTGGACATACAGTGGCGGCCGATCTGAGTCTAAGACGGCTAGATCCGCGGTTCTCAGATTATCCCGGTTATGTGCATTTTTTTGTCGTTTTCGCCCGGAGTGAACTGCGTTATTTTCGCGCTCATGATATTAGCATTTTATTCTCGCTGTCTGCAATACTGCAATGCCGTGTAAAAACTCAGGGGGGCGTTTGCGAGCTGTTGTCTTGGAACTCTAATACTTTCGCGGTTCAACCTAGGTCAATACTGTACACAGTCTCTGTGTGCGCGCGCAGTAATTGTAAATTTGCATATTTAAAGTATACATGCATTTGCAGTGCTGTTCTGCAGTACAGTACAGTATGTCACATTTGAAAATTGTTGAAATGCATAGGTGTGTACTGTACTGTAACTGTGTCACATTTCGGCATATACAGCGCTCTCCCCTCGCTCAGGATAATTAACTGCACTGCAGGGTATTACAACTTCTTATCTTCTGTGCAATGCAGTACATCTCTCCCACACCATTCCTTTGAACGTGTGTCTGGTTTCAATCACATTCCTGCTTGACAGCAGAAATGTACTGCGCATGCGCCTGTAACTTCGCCCACCACTGCTTGCTTGAGTGAATTAATTTTTTTTTTTGTAATTTTTTTTCCTCCACAAGCCTGCAAAAACCATCTTACTGTATTACGATATTCAATCTGTGCTGTAGCTTTTGTCTGCGACCCTGTGCGTTTGACTGCACATGGTTGATTTATGTGCTTTTTAAATAACGTATTTGGGGGTGAACTGCCTTTTGAAATTAAAGTATGTCTTTAGCTTTGAACTTCATGCGGCTGTCTTTAATTGTTTGAATCTTGTCATT
The DNA here is from genome assembly GCF_040206685.1 of Ascaphus truei. Lineage (NCBI taxonomy): Eukaryota > Metazoa > Chordata > Amphibia > Anura > Ascaphidae > Ascaphus > Ascaphus truei. Next base: position 4,291,130 of record NC_134491.1, read on the forward strand.
GTGTTCTTAATCCATCCATAGCCGATCTTCAAAGCCTCACTGCGCCTGCGTGTAATCCTTTTTCAGACGGGAGCTATTTAGCTGCTTAGCTGCTTACTGCGCATGAGTCACCCAACCCGCCCCACCCCTCTCCACAGAGTCGTTAATTTTTTTAATCTTGCCATTGTGTTCTTAATCCGTCCATAGCCGAGCTTCAAAGCCTCACTGCGCCTGCATGTAATTCTCTTTGAGACGGGAGCTTTGAGGCTTTGTTTACGGCAACGTTTTGAAAATCCCTTCTCGAATTTTATTTGCACAGAGCATCACCTTGATATTATAATAATAATAGAATGTTTTTATATAGCGCTGTTAGTTACAGTATACAGTACGTAGTGCTTTCCAGACAAATTTTGCAGGCACAGGTCCCTGTCCCGTGGAGCTCACAATCAGCCTTAGGCACAGGGAGATAAAGTGACTTGCTTTTTATGTACTGTATTTTGGGGTTGTATTTGGGGGTTTATTGATCAAACTCTTATCGACAGACACCTCCACAGAGTCATTCATTTTCTGAAGTTAGTTGGTCATTGTGTTTTTAATCCGTCCATAGCCGAGCGCCAATCGCCTCACTGCGCCTGCGTGTACTCTAATTCTTTTAGAGATGGGAGCTTGCTGCTTACTGCGCATGAGTCACCCAACCCCCTCTCTCCACAGAGTCGTTAATTTTCTGAATATTGCCATTGTGTTCTTAATCCGTCCATAGCCGACCTACAAAGCCTCAGTGCGCCTGCGTGTAATCACCCCTCCCCCCCCAACCCTTTGAGGCCTTGTTTACGGTAACACTTTGGAAAATCCCTTCTCGATTTTGAAATGTAAATCCAATTTGCACAGCATTGTGAGAATTGAGAGTTAAAAAAACCATTATCTGATTCTTTGGTGTACTGTAGGGGTGGGGGGGGGGGGGGGTTGTGGTTGTTGTAAATGATTATGACTAGCAGGAATGTGAATAAATATTTATTTTATTAGGAACCAAAAAATACAAATATAAAAAAAATCATGAATAATACATAATGCAGTCTTTATTAAGTTCTTCTGGCACATTGAAATTGGATAAACATTTAGAAAACATTTGTAAAACATGGAGAAACATGAATTATGCACATTTATAAGAATATTATTTAATAATATATATACTGTAATGTATAATATATATATACTGTATATATATATACTATATATATATACAGTATACATAGTAATATTATTTTTTCCGTCTTTATCTTGTTCCTCATTCCGTGTACAGTACAGTAGTTCATTGAGAGAGGAGAGGTTTTGTGTACATCAATACTGCTGTTTATATACTGTACATTTTACTGTACAAACAGATTAGACTGGACACAAAACCCCACCTCCCCCAGGCCACCCTTTTTTTCCTGAAACGACAAGAAAACAAAAAATGAGTGCAGTTATGTGCATACTGTATTATGGCATTGTGTGATGTGTAGTACTACTGTAGATGGCTGGTGCTGCTTTCTCTGGAAAGAAAAAAATTGAGCAGTTAGTAGGCAGTTACTGTACTTCAGGCAAACTAGTCTATACTGGAACTACTGCATACTCTGACTACTGTTAAATACTATGTACTGTAACCTGATAGCTGGTGCTTCTCTCTCTGTAAAGAAAAAACTGTAACTACTGTATACTCTGACTATTGGGAAAGAAAAAATCTGTGTCATACTTACCTGTATCATACTGTACTTACAATACTACAGCACAGTACTACTTTCCTGATGCTTGCCCATTACACGCGATGACAATGGGCAACACAGTGGCAATATGGTCTATATATTTATTGCAGCGTTCCACGGTGAGTACATCGTTCCAAAAACTCATTATGCCTTTCAACAACTCGTCCTTTTTGGAGGGTTTCGCCACTTTCCGGATATGGTCCTTCAGCTGATGCCAGACCATTTCGATCGGATTGATGTCTGGCGATCTGTCATTGGAAAAAAAGGACAATTAGTTTAAGAGATACAGTACACAGAAAATACAGTGGGAAAAATATGAGACCCGGTTACCGCACTTACTTCGCTGGCGTCTTCACCCAGTTGATACCGCGCTCAAGGATATGCGCTGTTGACGCGGTGTGCTTCGGATCGTTGTCCTGGTAGAAGCGGTAACCATTCGGGAACTCGCGTGTGATGTATTGCACTATCTCAGGGACAATGTTGTCTTGGAAGAAAGCTTTATTCATGATTCCTATAGCAAGAAAAGAAAAGTTCTCAAAAAACTGCACAATAGTACAGTACAGTGCATACAATAAGGCTACACTAGTAAAGTACAGTGCATAAGGCTACATTATATTTGATATATTTTACCTTCAAAGATGACAATGCATCCTGGTCCACGCCTAGAGATGGCACCCCACACATGCAGCTTCACAGGGTGTTTTGGCCGCGGCTTCAAAGATATGCAGCCTTTTTTGTGGAATGCAAAGCTTGCAAATCTCTCCAGCGACACAGTAGACTCGTCCGTGAAGATGCAATCCTGGAAAGTTTCCCCACTGTCTATCCATGCCTGGGCCTGGACCACTCTTTTGATTTTGTTAACGTCCCTTATCATGGGGTACGCTCTGTAATGACAAGGAATAAATAATTTTTGCGGTACAGTACAGTTTCCTAAACAACACTTTTACCTCCTGTACTGTCCAGTACTAACCTCACACGTCCATATTTCCATCCAATGCTGCGTCTCATCTTCTTTATGCTGGTCTCGGATACAGCGAGATTGTGATTTTCCTGCAGAGTGTATTTGACCTTTAATGCACTCTTCTCATCATTCTCCTCACTTATTTTGTCCACCAGAAGAGTTGTCTCCCTACAATGTAAAGAAAATATATTGTTTTGTTAATATGCAGCAATATAAAAATTATATATACTGTTGTACTGTAATATAAATATAAAAAATATATATACTGTTATATAAATATAAAAAATATATATACTGTTGTAATATAAATATAAATATGAAAAAAATATACTGTTGTAATATAAATATACAAAATATATATACTGTACTTATATAAATATAAATATACAAAATATATACTGTATACTGTTGTAATATAAATATAAAAAATATATATACTGTTGTAATATAAATATACAAAATATATATACTGTTGTAATATAAATCAACAGAAATAACAAAAATATTCGATTTAAATTAAAATGAAATTTTTTTTAAGTTGTATAAATATACTTACGCGTTAGTTACCCTTGGTGCCTTTTTCCGGTCTCTGTTTTTTCCGTGTGCATGATAGCTCACGGTGGTTGCTGGCACAATGAGCCCAGAAGTAGCTAACCAGCGTTGGATAGCAGCAATTCGGTGTCCGCTCGTGTACATCTCCTTAATTCGCATGCTGAGATCCTTGGAAATCTTTTTAACAATCATTGCTGCGAGTAGAAAGAAATACAAACACAAGAATGTATATTCGATGTTTAGTCGATGTGTATTCAATGTGCAGTGAATCCACAAAATGGATGGTGTATTTATACGGTAATGACTTACATTAGAGTACGCCCACTTTCAACACCTGTACCTCGCCGCCATGCATAAAAGGTTACACACTTTGCATACTGTAGCCCACCACTCGATGATCTTTATCTGAACTTGCCCTTGTCCAGATACTGCATTACTGTATGCCATCTGCTTCCATGGATCAACCCCGATTCTACGGACGCAGGAACCCACTCGCCTATGCGGTGCCTGTCAAGTAGAAAAAGCGAAAGGCGGTTGCCGTTTCCACGCCAAGGCAAAAGCGACAGGCTATGGCCAATAAAGAAAACCTTCTGCTGACCCCAAAGGCTAAGGGTTTTCATAGACGTCAGCCTTATTATGTCAAGAAGATATATGGTGATGTACTCTCGACGCAAAACAATTGGCAGCCAACCCATCGAATCCGCAGACCACTTCCTCACATACGCTTCGACGACTCTGCCGCCGCTGTCCCGGAAATCTTCAGCCCGTCTTCTCCACCCCTCGTCCTCGAAGCTGCTGCCGCCCTCCCGGAAACCCACAGGCTATCCTCTCCAGTTCTATCCAACGACGCTGCCTCTGAAATCCACGGGTCACTTTCTCCTTTGCTCTTAGACGACTCTGCTTCTCGCCCGGAAATCCAAAGGTCACTTTCTCCATCCCTCTTCGACGACGCTGCCGCTTCTCCTCTACCGGATATCCACAGGTCACCTCCTCCACCCTTCTTCGACGTCGCTGCCGTTTCTCCCCATGGAACCCCCATCTCATCCTCATCATAAATGTTTTCACAACTGTAGCAGTAAACCATACACCTGTTGATGTTTTGAATTGCTGTGCACTTAAAATGTTTCTACATTGTACAGTATTTGTAAATAAATGTTTTTGTACTTACTCCACCAATAAAAGAACATGTTTATTTGTTTTACAATGTACTATTGGCTCCTTTGCTACTGTAACAAAATACAGTGTTTCTAGAATGTCGAGGCATACTGCACTGTATACTGTATACTGTAGGCATGCTCAGTATAAGAGTAGTAAAAAAAATAGAAGACACATACAGTACTGTATGTACTGGCACTGTATAGAAGACACATACTGTATGTACAGTACTGTAATACATGTAGAATAAATGCATAGTTTTTATTTTTTCGGGTTTATTACACAGTATACTGTATATAAAACAGTATTGTATACTGTACGGCCGGAAAACATCAGCATACTCATTTCATGTACAGTATTCTATCCTAATCAATAACAACGGCCACTAAACTGTAGACTCCGGTACGTGGCTTTTTAAATCCGATTCAGCAATGTGCAGGCATTGTTACACAAAGCGATATTATCCATAGAAATCCTTACATTAGCCATTTTCTTTTCTGAGGAAAAACAAAAAGAAAATTTTTACTGTAATGGTCAGTCCCCTAAAGACGTTCCCAGCCAGTCCCACCAATAATTTTCTCGGGGGGCGTCTCCTGTTCACATGCGCACGTGCCTACCATCGATGTAATGACACGCATATGCGTTTCAAGAAGGTTCCAATGCGCATGCACCTAGCGTTCCACCAATTGTTCAGTATCTGCAGTACAGTACTGTAGAAGCCGCTCAGCCAATGATATTGCTTACAGGAGAATCGCTTGACTTTCGAATTGCACCGATATTGATACTGCATTGTCAAAAAAAAAAAAAAACACAGAAAATAATACGGCAACAATACTCACCATAGAATTTCCCATTTAGCTGGAGCCGGCGCCGGTCCACTGCCAGTCCAGTGTTCTTGATCATCCACGTCGATAGTTTGCAGCGGGACTTGTCCACCTGTAATCAGCTGATGAGGCTGGAAATTGCTTAGGTACATGCAAGCTTGATCGAAACTGCACGCGAAATCCGGCTCAGGGTTGTCACTGACGGTGGGACCGTTATTGGAAGCCGGTGCTGGTGCTGGCGCATTACTTGGCAGCGACTGTCGTTTCTTAGTTTGTTTTAACACGACCCTTCGCCTTTTGCCGTCATCATGATCATAGATACAGGAAAAATCCGGTGATACACACCAATACCCTCCAACAAATTGTTGCTCAATACGATAAAAACAGGGATCGCTACATAACCTTTTCCTTATTGCACACTTCCATGTATGAGGAGCTGGTGAAAATTTGTAAAAGTCATAGTTTTCGATAAAATACTGATAAATTTGAACAACTGTTGCCATCTTATCCTCTGTTGCATTAATCGCGGCCCATATCAAAAACGCGTAACTTCTGTCGGGTTTTTGGAAAGAGGGCTGCACTTGAACACTCATGGCGGCGGCGGGTCTCTGGAGAATACAGTAACCGAAATTGGTCTTTGTCTTTCTTTAATATGAAAAGCCTAAATTGATACATTTTTGCAACCTCTTCCTTCAGTCTCAAGGCCAAGTTACAATAGCACACTGTGGTATCTTTTTTAAACGAAACACCTGCAAGTCGACACATTACTGAAGCGCATGCGCATTACAATTCATGAATATCTGCCATCTGGCGGACACGCAAAGAATTGCAACCCATTAAATCCGAACCATTCTCAATAAACGCATCAGCCGCGCATGACCCGTGGCTGGGAACGCAAAATGAACGCGGCATGCGCCAGGTGAAGTGCGTCGCATTCCAGGAAAAAGCCAGGGAAAAAACGGCGATGTGTTAGACTCAGATGTGCCGCAGCAGTAGAAAGCTACCAAATATTTTAGTGTCCATACCAGAAGTTCGTTGGCAGGTGCTCATATATTTGTTTTGTTGCAGGCAAGATCATGTGCGCCAGGGAAGGCCACAACTTCTTAACACAAAGAAACACATTTTCACTCATCTTAGTGTCCATCAGCTTCCTACAATTTTTTCATCAACTCAAGATAACACTGATCACATTCCTTCCTCTGCAGACATGCTCATTACTTCTGCCTCCTCCTTCTCCTCTAACCTATATTGCTATGTTTGATGACATGACTGATCCTCTCATCATTACTGTTGGTAGCATTATCATACACCCAGTATCACAAGCACGCTGCTTAGGGGTCACATTTGACTCCTCTCTCACATTGTCCTCTCACATTCAAAATGTTGCTAAAACCTGTAATTTTTTCCTCCGTAACATTGCAAAGATACGCCCTTTCCTCTGTCGCTCAACTGCTAAAACTCTAAGACAGGCCCTCATTCTCTCCCGTCTCGACTACTGTAACCTCCTGCTGTCCGGCCTTCCTGCCTCTCACCTGTCTCCCCTACAATCTATCCTAAATGCTGCTGTCAGAATCGCTTTACTTGCTCCTAAATCTCAGTCTCAGCGTCTCTCCTGATGAATTTCCCCTCCTGGCTTCCTATCAAATCCCGCATCACACACACATTTTCCTCCTCACTTTTAAGACTATACACCCCTCTGCCCCTCCTTACATATCAGCCATAATTTCTCGCTATACAGCTGCCTGACTCTTGCGTTCTGCTCAAGGATGTCTTCTGTCTACCCCCTTTGTATCTAAAGCCCTCACGCCTTAAACCTTTCTCCCTCACTGCCCCACACCTCTGGAATGCCCTTCCCTTCAATATTCAGCTGGCACCCTCTCTATCCACGTTTAATACCTTTCTTAAAACCCACCTCCTTAACGAAGCATATGCATAGCTCTGTGGCTAATACTTTACACTTCATACATTGACCATGGCCCTTTGCAGATGCAGTTACCGGAACAGCTTCCCATTGTTTCTGTAAGTTCTTCCTACTTACCAATTAGATTGTAAGCTCTTCGGAGCAGGGACTCCTTTTCCTAATGTTAGTTTTATGTCTGAAAGCGCTTCTTTCCATTATGTGTTATTTGTATTATTTGTTATTTATATTATTATGTCACGTGTATTACTGATGTGAAGCGCTATGTACATTAATGGCGCACTATAAATAAAGATATACATACATACATCTCTATATATAAAAGGCTTCGGTATGTTTCCATACAAAGGTTCCACTGTTACAGGGTTGCAAAGCAACAACAGCAAGAAGGAGAGGAGAGACAGCAAGGAGGAGAGAGGAGACAGCAAGGAGGAGAGAGGAGACAGCAAGGAGGAGAGAGGAGACAGCAAGGAGGAGAGAGGAGACAGGTGGATAACGAAGAGGAGGGAATGGAGAGCAGTGTGCACATGGGGCAGGAGGGAGTGCAAAGAGAGGAGAGGAGAGACAGCAAGGTGAATACGAAGAGGAAACAGAGAGAAAGCAAGGAGATGAGGAGACAGATGAGGTGAGTAGGAGAGGATGAAGTTTAATGTGCACAGAGAGGAGCAGACACAGTAAGGCAGGGAGTGCAAAGAGAGAGGATGTGAGAGGGCAAAGATGAGCAGGGCAGGGTTAATACACAGCTTTGTAGCTGGCCCACTTTTCACCTTCTGCAAAGGTCCCTCAAATGAACGATATCTCCCCTCAATCTGTCCCAATATACCATCTAGCACACTTGTCAGCATATGAATTAGATATGCAACCAGGGTTAATACACACGGCTACTCGAACCAACTCACCTTTCTCCTGCGCAAGGTACTTTCAGTGACTTAATACTTACCCCTTACTCGATTGCAATCATATCAATTTGCTGCCACCCCGAAGAAACATGCAAATAAAATATATATATATCTGCCAGGGTTTATTAAAGAAAAACTATGCACTTAACACAAAAATATCTTTTTAGAAAAATGTGTCCAAAAATGTACTTTACTCTATAGTAAATATAAATCCCACGTGTTAGCACATTCACATGTCCCAGACAGGTCTGCAACCCGGCTTTTCCCTACTATCTCCTAGCATATAGTGCTTCCACTGCAGCAAGGGTTTCTAGGATATGACATGCAAATGAGCACATGCTGTCACCTTTAACTTCAAATCCATTTTATCATGGACCCCTATAATCTTATGCTTGCCGCGGTACACAGCTTTTCAGCACAACCTGAGTTAAAATGAATAGCCACTAACCCTAATCACAGATAGCTCCTTCAACCTTTTAAAGCAGCCGTCCAAGCTGCGTTTTCCCCTTTAATATGTGCATCAGTACAATCCACACAATGATAAGTAATTAGCTAAGTTGCCGATCGATCTGTTCTCCTGTGATCGATCGGCGAAGATTCGGCTCGTGGGTTCACTAAATGGCTGTCAGGGCAGCAGAAAAGGACCAAAGATGCAAAGTTCTGTGGGGGAGATCATGTGACCAGGTAATCCCTAGATACAATTGGTGCACTGCTAGAGAGAGGGCAGGGCTCAAAAAAGGAGTGTGCCAGAGCCTGTTTCAGAAGAGGAAGGGGGTGTGACTTTGTAAAGGGTTGCTATAGAAACAAAAAAATGTTTGTTACATTATAATACATTAAAATGTAACTTAGGGCGTTATTTTCTCATTTAATTGTGAGATAGTTTTTTCTGGAAGGGCCGGAAGGTTGCATTCCTCTAAGTACTTTGAAATGGTCGTCAACCCGGACTGAGTATTTTGGGAGGGATTTAAATTATAGAGTTTCGTATAATATTCTGAGAATTCTTGGGCAATCTCGCTTTCTTTGAATGTTTTGAGACCAGATTTGGTTCGGATTGCTGTAATTTGGGTTTTGACCCTTTGACCTCTTAATTTATTGGCCAATAACCGGTCTGCCTTGTTTCCTTTATCGTAGTAACGTTGATTCGTCCAACGAAGTGCCCGCTCTACTTCCTCTAATCGGACTCTTTTAAATTCAGTCCTTGTTTCAACTAGGGTCTTATATATTTTTTTAGTAGGCTTGGATTTATGTTGAGTCTCCAGAGCCTGGACCTTGTCCATTAATTCTTTGATTTTTTTTCTTTTTATATGACGCTAGAGAAATGAGAGAGCCTCGAATAGATGCCTTATGGGCTTCCCACAGCGTGATCGGAGACTCGACTGACCCCTTGTTTAGGTCAAAATATTCTACTATTTTTTGAGTAAATGTGCTCACTATTTCTGGGGAATTTAACAGGGAATCATTTAGTTTCCGCCCAAAGAACTATTTGAAGTAATAAAACAATTAAAAATAAATAAGACTCCAGGGCCAGACGGGTTCTCAAACCAATATTACAAGAAGTTTAAGGCCGTGCTGGCTCCGCACCTAGTAGAAGTTTTCAACGCATTTATGGGGGGTGAAGATGTCCCGGCCTCTATGTCAACAGCCAACCTGGCAATAATTCACAAAGAAGGTAGAGACCCACTGCAGTGTGGCAATTATAGGCCGATATCTCTTCTAAATTCTGATCTAAAAATATATAGTAAGATTTTAGCAAACAGACTAAACCCGATTCTTCCGAGCTTGATTCATAAAGACCAGGTTGGATTTATTTCGGGCAGACAAGCTTCAGATAATACTCGGAAAATAATAAACATTGTGGACCACGTGCATCTCTCAGGTACAAGAGCATTTTTGTTGAGCTTGGATGCCGAAAAAGCATTCGATAGAATTAGGTGGGACTTTTTAGACCAAACATTGATTAAATTCGGCTTCAGGGGCCCCTTCTTAGAGGGGATCAGAGCTCTGTACAAAAACCCAACAGCGGTTGTAAAACTCCCGGGAGGAGACTCAAGTCCCATAAAAATTACGAATGGTACAAGGCAGGGTTGTCCCTTGTCCCCACTTCTGTTTGCATTGTCGATTGAACCACTCGCGGCCACAATTAGAAATGACGATGATATAAAAGGGATTGTTATTGGAGCGCGAGAATACAAGATATCTCTTTTTGCAGATGATATCATTTTGTCATTGTCGTCCCCAATGACGACTCTGCCTAACCTCCAGTCACAGCTGGAAAAATTTGGTCGGGTATCAGGGTATAAAATTAACAGCGATAAATCTGAAGCCCTGAACCTATCACTTCTCGCCCCCGAGGTAAAACTATTGCAAATTAATTTTAGTTATAAATGGAGCCCTAACAACATTAAATACCTAGGGATCAGAATCGCAAATTCTTATGCTGCCTTATTTAAATATAATTTCCCCCCCTTATTTACAGAAATTAAAAAAAACCTACAGTGCTGGAACAAGTACCACATTTCATGGCTCGGAAGAGTGACATCTGTTAAGATGAACATCCTTCCCAGGCTACTGTACGTCTTCCAGACCCTCCCGGTCTGTGTTCCGCTGGCAGACCTCAAAAGCATTCAAAATAGTATTTTCCAATTCATCTGGAAGGACAAAAAGCCGCGAGTGGCTAGATCGGTAATGTTGGCACCACGGGAATGTGGAGGTCTGGGAGTACCAGATATAATTAATTATTATCAAGCGACCCACCTAAAACAAGCGATAGTTTGGAACAACGATCCAGTGTCTTGCGGCTGGTTGGAAATTGAGTCCTCCTGTGTCGCTCCCCTCTCACTCGGGGCAATACTTTGGTCCGGAGGGGGAGAGAAGATAATATCGGACAGAACAGGCCTGGGAGCAATGAGATGCACGTGGAAAATTTGGACAAAAACAAGAAATAAATATAAACTGACGTCTTCCCCCTCCATACTCACTCCCATTTTTGGTAACCCTGAATTCCCTCCGGGTTGTGTCCCAGGGAACCTTAAAGCATTTAGTTTGGCTAACATCAAATCAGCAAGAGATCTAATAGACAAAGGGACTCTTATTCCGTTACTTGATTTACAGGAGAAATGCCTCCCCATGAAACTCCCACTTTATGGTTATCTTCAGATCAGACACTTTCTCCTAACAATTTCCCAAACATCCAAATTTGAAGGTCCAACGTCTTTTGAAAAGATGTGTATGGTGGGCACATACCGGAAGGGTCTGATCTCAGAGATTTACGCAGGGCTAGCACGGTCCAGGAGTCCCGTCAACCACAATTATATGTTGAAATGGGCTGAAGACCTCAATCTTGTTATAGACAGAGATGAATGGGAGGATATTTGGGAAGCAGCAGCCAAAACTTCTATTTGCACTACTACTAAGGAAAATATATATAAGATTCTATTTCAATGGTACTTAATCCCGAGTAGGCTGAGCCGGATCTTCCCTGGCCTGTCTGACCTCTGTTGGAGGGGGTGCGGCCAGAGAGGAGATCTGGTGCATATATGGTGGACATGCCCAAAGATCCAGACTTTCTGGAATATGATATGCTCATTGGTTGAGGAGACGGTAGGAGTTGAGGTCCGGATGGACCCGCTGATATGCCTACTCGCGAAACCCATCGAAGATATCTCTGTCCCTCTTAAAAAACTGGCCTCGTTCATTCTGACTGCGGCTCGCTGCTCAATAGCAGCTAATTGGAAAAAGATTAAACCCCCTTCTAAGCAAATGGTCCTTCGCAAGGTAAGCGAGGTCAAGCTTATGGAATACCTATCGGCGCTCCTGAAACAGAATATAGTACAATATGAGAAAGTTTGGGCACAGTGGCCTTATAATTAAAGAGATTAAAAATGAGATATGGATGCTTCAGTTGGACTCTGCATTAGACCACTAACCCCTCTAAGGGGGAGTTCATGTCTACTCAGGGTCTTTTGACAAGGTGGAGGGGAGGACAACTACACCCCTTCCCTTAGCTCTCCCCGTTCCTATCCCCTCTCTCCCCCCTTCTTCTGTTCTTCTCTCTTCTCCCCCTCTCTCTCTCTGCCTATCCTTTACAGTACTAATATAAGGGGTTTGATCTAAGATCCTCCTAAAACTGTTAATTCTCCCGGACGGGATCTACATAGTAGAATCTAAATGCATAGGAGGTTACAAAATACTAGGGGCAGATCGCCTCTTCTCGATCAATCAACCTTGAGATGCTTCGGGTTGTTCACTTTTAAATGTATATGTTAATTAAGTTTACTGTCTATAAACAACCATGTGATGTGAATGTACCCCTGTCAGAAAACAATAAAAATGTTTGAAATAAAAAATGTAACTTAGAGTTAAAAAAAATGCTAGAAAGTATTTTCTCATTGTACAGAACTGATTTATTTAAGAAAAAGCCCCCTCAGGATATTGCCTGGTCTGCAGCGTATACTGGCTTTGCAATTTGAAGCTGGGATAGGATTCATCCACACATTAAATAAGTTATGATGGGTACAAACGGGACAAAAACCCTCCACCGTACAGCATACCGCAAGTGAAAATATTACTTTTGAGCACATTCTCTGGCTGTCTCTTGGGCCCGCTCTCTTGCTCTGGCAGTCCCTCTTTCTCTGTACTGTCCCTTCCTCTCTTTCTTTGGCTGGCGGTCTCTCGGTTTCTGCCTCTCGCCCCCTCTTACTGTCTCTATCTCTCTTCCCTTAGCTGGCTGTCTCTCTGCCTTGCTGGCTTTCTTCCTCTTGCTGTCTATCTCTCGCAGCCTCTCTCTCTCTCTTCCCTTAGCTGGCTGTCTTTCTGCCTCGCTGGCGGTCTCTCTTTCCCTGCCTGTCTTAGGCTGCGTCCATACTCCTGCCTCTCATGCTGAGGCGCGCTCCCGCTGTGCCTGGCCAGCGCATGCAGGAGGTTTTGCCTGGCCTGGCTGGCAAAGCAGTGAGCGCGCTTGCGAGGCGGGGCGGGAGGCGGTACTTGGGACACTTCCCCCCCTCCAACCCCCCCAAGCATAAACTCACCCACCCCGCTGGCAGGCAGTCTCTCCCCCATCCCCTTGGGACACTTTTTCTCCCCCCCACGCAACAACTCACCCCGCTCCCGTTCACATCTCTCCCCGTGCTCCACTCACCTCTCCTCATTGGTTGCTTTGGGGGTCACGTGAGCGGACTCAGCGCTCAATCTAAAATGTCACTGTCGGATGAAAGTCAGCACGCTTCCGCACGCCTGCGGAAGCGTGCGCGAGCCCCTGCTAAAGCCGCTCTCATTGCGGCTGCAGGGGCTCACTGTCTCTCTCTCTTTCCCCCAGCAGTCAGGGCCTGTGCTGGCCTATCACACTCCCACAGGTCCGAAAACATGGTCAGGGTCTCCTTTGATAACGGACTGTAATGGGAAGCACTCTCTACCCCCTACTTTGGTACAGCCCCCCTCACTAAGCCACTCGGGGGCCCCCTGCGACCATCTTGCTTGTGGTGATGAATTGTACTGGGAGGTCCCCACAGCCCCCACTTCTGTACAACCCCTGTCAGTCACCCTTCCCCGGTCCCCAGTGTGCGTCAGTACCTGAGAATTGTGCAGCTTGTTCCTGAGCTTGTTGGGTCAAGCGGTCACATTTTGGGTAATCATCTTTCCAATGTCATTAGACATTAGACACCCATTAGCAGGAATATCATGAATTATTCACACCCCCCGCAAAACCTGCCTAAGTACCGCAATTCAAGTATACCTTTGCCACTGGCAAAAATGGTGGCCCCCTCCCGCCACCCCAAATGCAGAGTCCTTCCAGGAATGATTTCCTCAGGGTGCAGCAATCCTGGGTGCACCAGGATAATTATAGCACCTAAGTCTCTCGGTCCTTCAGTGAGTTTCTGACTCACCAGGACTGGCTGCAAGGGGGCACCGTTGTTTTCCTGTGGCCCAGATACTGCACAGGCACCCAGGTGCACTCCTCAGGGGCGATCCCAGGCAGAACAGCCCATAATCTGGCTATCGTCTATAGCCTTTCAAACTACACATAGGCCATCAGAGATAGTTCCCCCAAATAAGCCCTCTTTATAGATCAGCACAGACACAGGAAGGGTCTTGACCTGTCATAAAAAAACAATTTATTTGTATATTTAAGTCAAACATTAACCCCTGATGTACCAGATTTGAATAAAATACTTAATATTCCCTGCCATTTTTATTACAGAGATTATTTTTATTTAATACAATATGGACACATTTCTATGTACACTACTGTTCACCACACTTCCCGTTCCTTAGCACACCTGTATTTACCTTAACACAGGGCTGATTTTGCTATGTTTATCCAGGTTTCCAGAACAACCAGGCCCGCTGCTCTTCATGCCAATTTGGGGTCAACATCCCAAATCCCCCACCCGAGAGTATTTTGCACTGTATGACCATTGTGGTAAAGGTCCACGTAAGGACCAAAACATTGATCTCTTAGTTTGCTCAATAAACCCTTCACTTCTTCATCCAAGACCTGACAATGCTTGTGTATTGTTTTGATTTCATTGTTGTACTATATACGTGTGTATGTATATATATATATATATATATATATATATATGCAAAACAGAAAGTGAATCCCTGCGCTTCTCCCATAGGGATAGCAATCAATGGGGAATATTATATATATATACTGTATTCCCCATTGATTGCTATCCCTATGGGAGAAGCGCGGGGATTCACTTTCTGTTTTGCACATTTGTATGGCCATTTCCTTCACTAGCTGCATGCTCTTTACATGGAGAAGCGCAGTGATTATATTTGTTTTACATTATTTGTTGGGCCGATTTTAATCCTTTGCAGCACGCTCCTAGAGGGCAACACTACTATGGTGTAATTGAATATATTTAGCCAATCACCTGCAACTGCTTATTGAGCAGTTTGTGGCAGGCCAGCCCCTCCTCTTCTAGGTATATAATCTCCTAGCAAGGTCCCCTTATTCCACTTCACTTACATGTGAGTATCTGTACTGGTATATACCAGTTTTTAATTGCACTAGGTTATACAAGCATATGCTTTGATATTTTAACCCCTTCTGGGCTTATTTCACATAACACTAGTATGCATTTAGCGTAGGGACCTGCTAAAGACACTTACCTTGACGTGGTTAGCAGGCTTGGCATTATTTGATCAAAGGATGTATACCAAAAGTCTCCTTTTTTCTTATAGGTATTTACACCATACATATATATATATATATATATATATATATATATATATATATATATATATATATTCCCCATTGATTGCTATCCCTATGGGAGAAGCTCAGGGATTCACTTTCTGTTTTGCACATTTGTATGGCCATTTCCTTCACTAGCTGCATGCTCTTTACATGGAGAAGCGCAGTGATTATATTTGTTTTATATATATATATATATATATATACCCGTTTTAAGTTATGGTGGGTGAAAAAGACAACATGAAACCTCCACCATATTGAAAACAGTGTTTTTTTCAGGCAAAAGGTGACGTGTGCTCATTTGCATGTCATTTCCCAGAATCCCTTGCTGCAGTGGAAACATTGTATGCCTACGCCAGAACAGGTCACTTCCTCGTACATTTCAGAGGTTAGTCCCCAGGTGGTTATGAGAGAGAAAGGTACCCTATGTGATACACACTACTCTACTGAGTCAAAATAAATAAATTTTATTAGAATAAACGTATAGCGACAAATACATTTTTATTAAAACCTAACATGAACGCTATTGGTAGCATTGCTACTTAAAATATCCTCTAAACCAAATATAATTTGGTATATTCACCAAACAAACCCTACAGAGAGAATAAGTCTCAGCTGCAAGTGTGGAATACTATATTTACTTCTATCTTGAAGTCAAGATTCAGGTAAGTACACAAATGCCACAGTGATTAAACATATGTAATGGCATTATTGTACCATATATACCTGTATCTATGGCTAAGGGCCATCAGGTAAATGGAAGGTGCATGCACGTGATGGCTGGTACCCTATATTATTCCATATGATCAGTGGCTGATATAGAGCAATCCCTGTGAACATAAGTCACACTGCTCTCAATGTACTCCCACTGTCTATATGAAATGGTTTGTACCTGTACCTCTATTATTCCTGTTGGAATATTGATACACCAATATAAGCTGATTATCGGGTAGGTATCCTCCTTCGTTCACACATAGGCATAAAGTAAGTGAGGTATATATTATGCTGTCCTAACCCCTGCTTAGTGGTTGTACCAATAGCATGCTACCTCAACTAGGGGTTACCTATGTGGTCCACAACTTAATTAGCTAGCTTGGAATACACCTGTTGGTATTAGCTGCTATGGGCTCCGCCCTTGCCTATCACTATACAGCATACTGAGGATGCTCACTCCCTGCAGCCTTCCCATTGGCTCTCTCTCCTTTATATGCTCAGCCGGTCCCTTGGCAAATTGGCTGAGCATAAACTTTCTTGTGTGCTTACCTCCTTGCTTCCTGTTGCCTTGTTCCTGCTTTGTATTTTTGACCTCAGCTTGTACCCGGACTCCCGACTTCTCTGACCCTTGGACCACGGCTACGGATTCGACTATTTTTCTCTCTCTACTCCTGGACTCTGGCACCGCCCTTCCGACCTTCTCCTTTCCTTGACCACGGCAAGTACCTAGACCACTCTAACCTCTCCTACTCTGACCCGGCTACATGACTACCACTCTGCACTCCGGAAGTGCCTACTCGATAGTTGGTCCCGCCTTGTTTGTGGTGAGCACTCGTGAAAGCTATTCAGGCCCAAAGCGAAGTCAGGATTATCAAATAATGGGGTCATTAATAGTTTCGTGGCCAAAAAGCATCTGAATTTATTTATTTATAAAATGTTTTATCAGGAAGTAATACATTGAGAGTTACCTCTCGTTTTCAAGTATGTCCTGGGAACAGAGTTAAGACAAATAATACATGGTTACAAATACAGTTACATAAGTGAACAGGGTATACATTATATACAAGACATTGCATGCACAGTTAAAGATAATATATATTATAGGCGTATGTAACGGTTACAGACCAGATTAAAATGTGAGACAGCCTTAGTTTTTAAAGAACTTAAACTGGTGGTGGCTGTGAGAGTCTCCGGCAGACTGTTCCAGTTTTGGGGTGCATGGTAAGAGGAGGAGCGGCCGGATACTTTGTTGAGCCTTGGGACCATGAACAGTCTTTTGGAGTCAGATCTCAGGTGAGAAGTGCTGCGTTTGGTAGGGGTGAGGAGCTTGTCCAGAAAGTATTTGAAGGCAAGACAGGAAAGATGAACTTTGCGCCTAGACTCTAGTGATGACCAATCTAGTTCTTTGAGCATTTCGCAGTGATGTGTGTTGTAGTTGTATTGGAGAACAAAATGGCATATGGAATTGTAGAGGGTGTCAAGTTTGCTACTGGTACTTTATCAAGGATGATAAAGTACCAGTAGGTACGAAACGCGTAGGAGGGTACTTACCTCCGTTTTTTTAATATGGACCAATAAAAATTACATTTGACTATTTTTGCTTGGGACCCACTCTATTTTTGGCTGTGCGTTGGAGTGTTTTTGCCTTTGCAGGTCCTAACATTACCTGTGAAAATTCTCATTTACCTCTGTCATGGAGGGAGACACTTCTGAATAGATCAGCGTACCACAGGTGCATAAGAAAACCTGCTACTTCAAAAGTGGAAAAGAGTTTAAAGCCAGGGAGGAGGGCCACAGACCTCCAAACAACTGTTACCAGTTGACCTTGGAGTTTTTCTCACCAATGCACAGGAAGCCATATACTCAGCCAATTACCCTGCAATGCTGAGAACATTAAAAGGAGACCTGGAGGAATGCTCAAGGTATCACATCTGGATATGCAGGGTCAATGCAGTGCAAATGGATTTACTGCAGAGGATCCTCTACCTATTCCATACTCTGCTGGTCTCAGTTAAGATTGGAGACATACAAGATCTACAAAGTCAGATCTCAAAATATATCTGGAACAATAAAAAGCCGACAATCAATCGCTTCCTCTTATACCAATCTACCCTGAGCGGAGGCCTAGCTCTACTGCAATACTGTTATACTATAAGGCAGCTCACCTCAGGCAGTTGATCCATTGGCATTAAAAAATTAGTAGAAATTGAATATGCAGCTTTATCACAACCCAGCTTCGATATGATGCTATGGCTTCCGAAGCAACATAGACCTAAATTGTTAGTACTCCTGTTGGCCATCACCCACTCCCTGGAACTTTGGGATTCAGCTAAAATTAAACACAAGCTGACCAACTCAAACTCCCGGATGCTACCTCTGTTTGTGAACCTGGTTTTCTCCCCAGTGATGTCGCCTAAAGCTTTTGATGAGGGGGTAAAGGAGGGATGATCAGAGTACACAACCTATTGGAGGGCAAATAAATTAAAAGTTTCGATACTATGGCTAGAGAACAAGGGTTGCAAAAGTCGTCATTCTTTACATGTTTACAGTTGAGAGACTTTATTAGAACAAAAGCACTTTATGCAGAATTCACTCTATTCAAAGATACATGTCTTAGTAAGAAAGGCCAGAGAGGTTTGATATCTACAATGTACAAAATACTGTTGGAAATGTCTTCCCCCTACAAAACCCAAGTCTATGCTAAGGTGGGAGGAGCAGTTAAGCGGATATCTAGAGCATGAGGAGTGGGAGGATATCTTCGAGGGACTAGCAAAGTGTTCAATATGTGTACTAATTAGGTGGTACTTTTATTTACTCATTAAGGAAAATGCATTAAAAAGGCTACACCAATGGTACTATACCCCCTTGAAATTGTCATCTTTCTTTAAGACCTGGTCACCCCTTTGCATAAGGGAATGTGACCAGCGGGGTTCCATTCTCCACATGTGGCGGCAATGCCCAAAAATAAGCAGCCTGTGTTAGGCCACATATAGTACAAGAGGTCTTGGAGGTTACCTTCACCCTAGATCCCTGGTCAGCCCTATTGTGCAAACCTGTTGAACAAATTGGTAGAAAATAGCTGGTAGACCAATTTTATTCTGCCATCAGATGAAAGAGCAAAGGCCTGGAATCAAGAGAAAGAGGCATCCCTGGGACAGATCAAAGCCAGAATCTGGGGAGTATTCCTGATGGAGAAGTTGACGGGGCTCCAAAACAATACATTTCATAAATGTATGAAGACTTGGAAGCCATGGAAGAATGATATAGGAGGCATGAGCCTACCTAGAACTATAATCCAAATGTACTCAACATTAATGTGAATGATACAGTATTAAGGAGAACTCATGCAGTGTCATATTGAAAGAATAGAAGCATAACTAAATATCGGCGATAAGTGTATAACAAGACAAATTGTGTAGCCAGGTATTTTTTATTAACAATATTATTTGATTTTGTGTCCCTTTCTCTTGTGTTTTTATTGTATTAAGTCACTTATATGTATGTGTCAATCATGTTTTAATGAGCATCACTGGTATGTAAATCCCTTTCCCTCTTTTGTGAGTTCTGTACCCCTTGTTGTAACTTATAACTAATAAATATATAATATATAATAAAATACAAGTGAATAAAAAAAGCTTAATTCTGTCACAATACAAAAAACAAAAAGTGATGTCTAGTAGTTCCAGATATCATTGCAACCATGACTTACATCACTAAGATGAAACATGATCATGGTTTGGTATTGGTGAATGAGGAGAGGTTGGCTGGGTTATACCTGCTTTTCCTCTTCGACCCCGATCTACTTCTATGTGCTAAAGTACAGCAGAAATGTGTAGGTCACACATGGGAAGGTGAGATTAAGGTTTTCTTTTAGGAAAGGTAACACAGCTATATCCAAGGACCCCCAAAAATTAGATGTTATGAGCTCTTGACCAAAGATAAGATATTTTAGTGGTGTACTGGCTACAAGAGCAAGACACTATTGAAAAAAAGAGACTGTCTTCCACCAGTGACTATCACTCAAAAGGAGGGTGATTGGCTTCCTATAAGCAGGATACATGAGTGAACTCGAACCCAAAAAATGAAACTGACTTGCAGTGAGTGAGACTGATTCCTAATAAACGAGACTTAGTTAATAGTTTTATTTATTTATAAAAATGTTACCAGGAAGTAATACATTGAGAGTTACCACTCGTTTTCAAGTATGTCCTGGGCACAGAGTTATAACAATACATAGTTACATTAAATGAACACAGGTTATACAGTCAATTCACAGACGTTTCATGGACAGATAGAGTTGGAAAATTGGGTACAGGGGATAAAAGGGCTGGTGAGTTTCAGATTGAAATAGAGCAGCTGTAACATCAGCGAACAGCAGCAAAGGCTTTCACCCTTTAGCTGCCCTTCAGCTGCACCAAAGGCTGTCCGCCTTTGGGGCGACGTAGATGTACACTGAAGGGGTTCAGATTGAATGTCATCATTTCTTTTCTCCCCAAACCAACATGTAGAGGGCAGTTTGAGGTATAAATCCCTCATAGGAAGGGAGAAGAGGACTTTTATTGAAATCATCAAACAACCCTGTGTAAGTCATGGCAGGAAAGTGACAGGGACACAGGTGTTAGATGTTTAACGTTACTTAGCTATGCACTGACCCCGTCCTCATGTCAGTGACATGCCGATACGCATTACTATTCCAGACGACGGGGCAGCCTAGCTTTGATTCTGAAGGGATTTTCCAGGGAATGAGCCAAATGGATAATGTTTAATCCTGGTCCCTGTAGATCTCCCCGGCGGCGGCGGCGCGGGCTTCCGGTCATTTGATTTGTTCAGGGGATGTCACATGAGGCGACAGCCCTTGAAAAATCAAATATTCCCAACTTCCAAAGTCCGCGACGTCGCTCCATCGCATTGCCGCCGTCGCGCTTACTATAAGCGCACACGGCCGCAATGTATTTGTTTTTGGTCACATCGCCTTCGCCCGTCGCGGGCACTATACGCGCGGCCTTACGCTGAGATTAGGATTATTACTCCTGTGAACCAAAACTGTAGCATTATTTTTACATTTCTTTTTAGAAAAATATATTTTGCATTTGTTAAAAGTGACATCTGGGCCTTTGTTTATTTGTATACACGAGGAACGCTGCATGGAAACACCCTCCACTGCCTGCTCTCCCAACCCTCCTCCACCCCAGGTTCTTCTTTGTTCACTGACAGAAAAGGGGACCTGTGGGGGCTGACGTCTTGTTTGTGACCTGCAGTAAGTCACAACCTGTGCCATTTGTTCAACTGAGTGAGTTTGTTCCTTTCTTCTTTTTTTTTAAAACAAGTCCTTGTCTTGGAAATGAAAAGACAGCCGGAGAGAGAGGTCTGACCTCCACAAACACGGGCGGCCCCTTTAAATGCTGAGTGAACACAGCCAGGTTTTTCTTAGCTGATGTTTTGCCAGCAACTGTGAGGATAAAAGATGCATTTTATGGGCAATAAAAAGAGAGATAGGAGAATCATACCACAAATAAAACAATACTAACACCCCCGTGCTCATTAGAAAGATACTTGTGGTTGGAGAGGGCGGAATTCTCTCAAACATGGAAACATTATTCTGAGCTAATAATACTCACCTGTGTGGTAACAGGTGCAGAGTACCTGGATGTTCCGCAAAGCATTGAATATATATATTCATATATTTGATATATAATATTTGATATATATATTTGAGGTTGCCATACTCAAAGGTAATCTTAAAACACCGAAAGAGAGAGACGGTTGAATGAATACAAATTTATGAAACTGTTCGGAACACTTAGCGGTGGCCTAAACAGATCGAAATTTTATGAGTCATTACTGACACAAGTGAACTCTCTTCCCATGAGCGCTAAAGGCCATGTCTGTACATACTGTGCTATATGTATGCACACACAGCTGTCTCTTACACATACAAATACTCCTTGTTTTTCCATCCCTATACACCAATAGGGACCACATAGTTTCTTCATACACTTTTAGTTTTGCTACAATCTCTCACATTTCCACACCTACCCACACCATTTATATTAACTCCCACTCCACACACACCTTTTCTAAAGCACTGTATACACTGTGGGCTCTCCATTCATTTATATTCACACAGATACACACACACACTCTTACATCACTAACTTTCAGGAACCATTTAACACCTCTAGCCATAAATCACATCCACACAAGGAGGGGGGGAGACAAGCACAGATAACATTCCAATAGACACTGTTTATAGTATAGCTTTTGCTTGCTTCATTCATTGTAACATCGCCGGAAGAAGAGATCAGTGTATCTCGAAAGCTCGCACAAATAAAAGCATTTCGTTAGCCACAGAACGGTATCGTCTATTTATTTTTTGATTATTGAAGCTCGGCTAACACGGTACTGATACCTCTACATGTATATGTATATATATATATATATGTATATATATATATATATATATATATATATATATATATATATATATGTATGTATATACAGGTAGTCGTCGTTATCCAACATTTAACTTTACAACGAATGGCATATCCAACGGCAATATATATAATGTTAGGAAATGCTGTCATTTTTTCTTAAACCCTTATTTGTTTAATGTTGCTTTTAATTGTTTAATTTCCCTGAGAAAGCGACACAACATCTCGTGGCTGATACAGTTTATTAATTCGAGTTATCTAATGATATATGATCAGGTCTAAGGGAAGTCCAAAGGATCCAATTAATTTAATGGAAAATGTATTTGCCTAAAACTTTAATGGAGGAACATTCTCACCATATATACAGGAAGGAAATATATCACTATGTAACTATATCACTATGTAACTATATCACTATGTCACTATATCACTCCACTGTTAGGGAATCTAATTTTAACTGATCTTATACTATATTAGTGAAAGCACTGTATGTTTGCCTGCCTGGATGTCCGGTGTCCCTAGTGGCAATCTCATTGGTCCCTTGGCCCGCCCGCCCCCGCACACCTCTCATTGGGCTCACACACCCCCTTGGCCCGCCCCCCACACCTCTCATTGGCCTGAGGCGGAGTGACGGGCCAAAGGTCCAAAAAAAAAAACCACACACACACACCACACACACCACACACACCACACACACCACACACACCACACACACCACACACACCACACACACACCACACACCACACACACCACACACCACACACACACACCACACACACACACCACACACACACCACACACACACGGGGGGGGGGTTTACATACATTAGCGGGGCTCACAGTGTTAGCAGCACATCTCCCGCTCTCTTCCCCACCGGTCCCGGAGGCTCCGCCTCTTCCTCCGCCTCTCCCTGTTTCCCGCGCTTTCACCCCCCCCCCCTCCACGTGGGAGCTGCCGGACGGGTGAGTGAGCGGCCGGACGGGTGAGTGAGCGGTCTTCACGTCCCCTCACCCCCCTTCACCTCCCCTCACTCACTTCCCCTCCACCCCCCCGGCGCCGCTACAGTCAGCGGGGGAGCGGAGTGGTCACCTCCCCTCACTCACTTCCCCTCCACCCCCCCCGGCGCCGCTACACTCAGCGGGGGAGCGGAGTGATCACCTCCCCTCACTCACTTCCCCTCACTCACTTCCCCTCCACCCCCCCCCCCCCCCGGCGCTGCTACACTCAGCGGGGGAGCGGAGTGATCACCTCCCCTCACTCACTTCCCCTCCACCCCCCCCCCCAGCGCCGCTACACTCAGCGGGGGAGCGGAGTGATCACCTCCCCTCACTCACTTCCCCTCCACCCCCCCCCCCCCCCGCGCGCGCTACACTCAGCGGGGGAGCGGAGTGATCACCTCCCCTCACTCACTTCCCCTCCACCCCCCCCCCCCCAGCGCCGCTACACTCAGCGGGGGAGCGGAGTGATCACCTCCCCTCACTCACTTCCCCTCCACCCCCCCCCCCCCGGCGCCGCTACAGTCAGCGGGGGAGCGGCCACAACACGCTGCCTCCCGCCTCAGATCCACGTGGGAGCTGCCGGACGGGTGAGTGAGCGGCCTTCACCTCCCCCTCACCCACCCCTCACTACACTTCCCCTCCCTTTCACATCCCCTCCACCCCCCCTCCACCTCCCCTCACCCACCCCTCACTACACTTCCCCTCCCTTCCACTTCACCCCCCCCCCTTCACCTCCCCTCCACCCCCCCTCACCTCCCCTCCACCCCCTCCTTCACCTCCCCTCCACCCCCCCCTTAACCTCCCCTTCCCACCTTCCCACCTCCCCCCTCCTCCCCCCCTTCCCACCTTCCCACCTCCCCCCTCCTCCCCCCTTCCCACCTCCTCCCCCCTCCTCCCCCCTTCCCACCACCTCCCCCATCCTCCCCCCTTCCCCTCCTCCATCTCCCCCCTTCCCCTCCTCCATCTCCCCCCTTCCCCTCCTCTACCTCCCCCCTCCTCCACCTCCCCCCCCCTTCCCCTCCTCCACCTCCCCCTTCCCCTCCTCACCTCCCCCCTTACCCTCCTCACCTCCCCCCTTACCCTCCTCACTTCCCCTCCTCCACCTCCCCCATCCCCCCTCTCCCCTCTTCCCCCCCTCCACCCCCTTCCCCCCCTCCACCCCCTTCCCCCCTCCACCCCCTTCCCCCCCTCCACCCCCTCCACCCCCTTCCCCCCCTCCACCCCCTCCACCCCCTTCCCCCCCCTCCACCCCTCTTTCCCCCCTCCACCCCTCTTTCCCCCCTTTCCCTCCTCCCCCCCCCACCTTTCCCCCCTTTTCCCCTCCCCCACCTTTACCCCCTTTCCCCCTCCCCCACCTTTACCCCTTTTCCCCCTTCACCCCTCCCCCCTTCACCCTTTCCCCCACCTCCCCCCTTCTCCCCCCTTCCCCTCCTCCCCCCACCTCCCTCTTCCTCTCCTCCACCTCCCCCTTCCTCCCTTCACCTCCTGTCACCACCCCCCCCCCTTCGCCTCCTGTCACCCCCCCCCTCCCTTCACCTCCCGGCAACCCCCTCCACCTCCCGTCACCCCCCCTTCACCTCTCCCCCTTCACCTCCCCTCACCC
Source organism: Ascaphus truei (assembly GCF_040206685.1). NCBI lineage: Eukaryota > Metazoa > Chordata > Amphibia > Anura > Ascaphidae > Ascaphus > Ascaphus truei. Next base: position 4,316,108 of record NC_134491.1, read on the forward strand.
CCCCTACGCCCCCCCTTCACCTCCCCTCACCATCCCCCACCACCCCCCCCCTCACCACCCATCCTCACCTCCCCTCCGCCCCCCTTCACCTCCCCTCACCACCCCCCCCCCACCCCTCCGACCTCACCTCCCCTCCTTCAACGCCTTTCGTCCGCCCTCCCACACTTCTGCCTTTCACCCGCCCACCGCTCACATCCCCGCGCCACACAGCCGCCGCACGCACTAAACAGACCTGCCACACTCGACACACACCCGCCGCCTCTCACCCACCCCACACACTCGACACACACCTGGCGCATCCTGCCCCTACGCAACAATATCACTGACCAGCTGTCACCCGCACTCGCCACACACCCTAGCAGGACACACGCCTCACATTTTTACATCACTTATGTCACCAAAATATACATTGTACTGTGGTGTGTTTACAATAAACCATTTTTATACAACATCGTATTACATTTTATTCCATCTTTCTTTTCAACATTATTATCCAACCTTTACAACCAAACAGTCACCTATTGTTCCACGATTTATAAATAATACTACCTATTACGCATTTACATCCCGGGCAACGCCGGGTCTCTCAGCTAGTTTACTTTAAAATGGAAAACAATACATTTTGAATAAGCAAAGGTGTGTGTGTGTGTGTGTTATTAGGCTGTCCCTCTGTTATCTTGTCTTTTCTGTCAAAAACTTGAAAATAAAATGAATTCAGATCTTGATAAATTCTCCTTGTGAGAAGTGTAAGTATTGAACATTCCAGAGTTTCATTATATTTAGTTTTATCAACGAAAATAGTTTCCATCATTTGACTTTATAATGATCCTGTAGATCTCCCCCCGATCCGTGGTGGGAGATCAGTGCAGCTGGATCTCCCCTGCAGACACTGCCTTGTATGATATTGTTCTATTCACTGTGTAGTTCCGATAACGTTTATATGGCGACAACATATCCCGCAGCGCAGTACAATACGAGGGAAGACCAAAACCTAAAATACATACAACTTAAAACGTAATGAACCAATAGGTAATGAGTTCGCTGCTTACACTCCATATATACAATAATAGATGGGGTTAGGGTGGAGAAATGAGGGGGTTACATGGCTGCTCCAGTCCATGTGGTCTCTTGTTTCCCTGAATGAAGCTGCTCCTCACATTTGGCTGCATGTTTCTTCATCTGCAAATATGTCAATTTTTCCTCGAATTTGAGTCTTTTAAATCTGTCCCCTTCCTGCAAAATGTAACCAGAGCAGAATCCCAAAGTGAAGAACAGATACAGACTGAGCACCTCACATTCCCAGCCCTGAGAATGCCCACAGTCCCGCCAGCTGGGCCCCCATCCTCCATTTACCTGGCACTGCTATTATTATTATTATTATTATTATTATTACTACTAAATTGTTATTATTTGTACCTAGTAACTGTTTATATCTTACAAACTATTAACTCCTTAATGACTGGATATGTCAGCAACACATGACATTTCTCACATCAAAGAGATAGATATGTTTCCAGCTGATTACAAGGGAACCAGAAGACTGCAGCAGAGGAAAGTACCACGGAATCAGTGGGCAGAGGATTCCGTGTCTCTGTCAGTGTGAGAGTTACTGTTCATGTCCTGTGTCCCGGCTATTTCTCGGGGATCTCTCAGTATGTATGATGTGTACATAATATTATGTAGGATGATAAGCTCCCTCAATACAAGATCACTTCCTCTGTATGAGGAAAGTATTAACCCTAATATTATGTAGTCTCCTGTGCACCCCCACTCTCCCTCCTCCCCCCACTCTCCATAATCTCCCTCTTCCTCCCCCGACTCTCCCTCCTGCCTCCCACTCTCCCTCCCCCCATTCTCTCTCCCCTCCTCCCCCACTCTCCCTCCCTCCTACCCCTCCTCCTCCCACCTCCTCCCCCCCTCACTCTCCCTCCCCCTCCTCCCCCCATTCTCACTCTCCTCCTTCCCCACTCTACCTCCTCCCCACTCTCCCTCCTCCCCGCACTATCCCTCCTCCCACCTCCTCCTCCCACTCCCCCTCCTCCCTCTCCTCCCCCTCCTCCCCCTCCTCCCTCTCGTCCACCATCCCCCTCCTCCCCCTTCCTCCTCCCCCACTCTCCCTCCTCCCCCCACCCCACTTTGTCCCCCCACTCTCGCTGCTCCACCCCACCCCCCACTCTCGCTGCTCCACCCCACCCCCACTCTCCCCCCAACCCCCACTCACCCTCCTCTTGAGTCTTGAGGACTGGAGTTGCCCAGACCTGTATTAAAGTGTCACACGCTTTCATCTTGCTTTAAACTTTAGCAGTCACTGTTAGATAACCCCATAACTTCAGCAAAACTAGCACAAATTGTGCCCAAAAACTCACAGAGCACCAAATATCAAGAGATATGCATCAAGGGTATATATATATATTTACTTATTATACATATATGCAGATTATATATATTATTGCATGTTTGGAATTTTTGGAATATATATATATCAAATGGAAATATTCCTGTATGCTCATTTGCATGTCTTAGACAGGTCTGCAACCCCGCCTTTCACCATTATCACACAGCACACAGCACTTCCACTGCAGCAAGGGATTCTGGGAAATGACATGCAAATGGGCACACAGTGTCACCTTTTGCTTCAAAACCTATATAGGGAACCATGTAAAAATTGGTTTTGAAGCAAAAGGTGACACTGTGTGCGCATTTGCATGTCATTTCCCAGAATCCCTTGCTGCAGTGGAAGTGCTGTGTGCTGGGTGATAATGGTGAAAGGCGGGTTGCAGACCTGTCTAAGACATGCAAATGGGCATACAGTAATATTTCCATTTGCTATATGCTTTGCTGTGGAGGGTTTTTGTCACTTTTTGTACCCACCATAACTTAACTGTCCCTTCATGTCGTGCTTCAACAGGTATTGTATGGTCTATTATTGTGTTATGGGATAAACACCAAACTTTGTTTACTTTCAAGTGGAGTGTCGGCTGTTTTTTGGATTATATATATCACGAGTGCATTTGAAAAATGGCTGCACTCTCAGCTGGTAAGTGCCCTTTAGCGCAAGTTCTGTGCTGAATAAAACATGTGACGTAGGAAAAAATGAAAACCTCAGTAATCAAATTATCAGAACCAGACAAATAAAGAATATATAAAGATGTTTATTTAATGCATAAATCACACAGTTAGACGTGGTTTCGGTTCCCAGAGTGACCTTCTTTAAATGTTCCTATATATATATATTTATATACAGATTATATATAATTTTATATGTTTGACTATATATATTATAGATTTTTTATGTGTGAAATATATTAGTATTATCATTTATTTGTAAAGCGCCTATATGTTCTGCAGCACCGCACAGTATGGATTGTGTATGTATATCTTTATATAGCACTGTCCATGTACATAGTGCATCACAGCAGTAACACACGTGACATAATAATATACCACACAATGGGAATTAGTGGTTTAGAAATAAAAGTAACATTAGGAAAAAGAGTCCCTGCACAGAAGAGCTTACAATCTAAGGCAGCGGTGCGCAAAGTGGGGGGCGCGAGATTCGCTGTGGGGGGCGCAGGGTTTACAGAGGCCCCGCGCGCTTCCCGAAGGCATTTAAATGAATGCAAGTCCTCTGTAAACTTCTCCTTACCTTGATCCAGACGGCTCCTGGCGATGCGTCGCCATGGCAACGTGACGTCATGAGTCAAGGTAAGCAGGGGGGGAGGCGCGGGGAGAGGGGGACAGTCGGCAGGTGGGCGCAGGGGGAAATGATTGCGCTCCCCTGATCTAAGGATTATATATAATTGTATATGTTTGAAAAAAATAATATATATATATATATGTGTGTGTATAATTCAGATTGTATAGTAAATTACACACAGCCTGTAATACAGCTCCCTGTTACATTGCCCAGTATCCAGGTCGGTGTGTGATCCAGTTACACTGAACAATTGGGGAACCAGCAAAGATACAAACACCAAATGAGAGCCACAGAATGATCTATGTATGCATACCTTTAGTT